>NW_023502137.1:0-147159 GCF_013396075.1 Fusarium subglutinans
ATAGTATTAAAAGGTAATATTAACTAGATAATAAAGCTTATAATTCTATAGATTATTATAGTAAAAAAACAGGGTATAATCTAGTAATTAAAAAGTTAATAATTAGAATTATTAAATAACTTTAGGAAGGATTATATATATAGTAAAAAGGTTAAACTATTAAAGGTTTTATTAACTAAGTTATTTAAGCTAATTAGAAAAGTTAAAGTATTAATACTTTTACTAAGGTAAGTTATATTTAGGCTAGTAACTAGAAGCTTTAAAAGCTAAGAAAATATAAGCTAATTAAGTTTATAAGATTAATATATAATAATTTTTAATACGATGGACCATAGCTTATGAATGGCTTCAGAACGTTGAGGTCGTGCCTAAATTTCTTGGTCATGTTGCAGAAGGCAAAGATGGACGTGTTATCGGATTTATCACAGAGTTCATTGAAGGCGCAAGACCGGCAGAGCCAAGGGATATTGAGGGATGCGAAAAAGCTCTGAAGAAGCTACATGAACTCGGTATCAAGATGGGTGATACTAACAAGTTCAATTTCCTGGTCCGCGATGGTCGCGATGTGATAATAGCTGATCTAGAGGCAGCTGAGCAAGGATGTTCGCAAGATGAGCTTGAGGAGGAGATGAAGGGTCTCAAAGCATGTCTCGAGGATGCGTCTTTCCTGGGTGGACAGTTTACTGTGGAAGAATAAACGATCTCGCTTTTCTATAAATGTTCTATGTATGGTTGCCTAACACTTCTTGCCAACATCGCAATTGGACTCACTGCCGTCTTCTGAACCATCCATATATCGACCAAAAGCATAAAGCTCAACATCAGTGATATCCTTACGAAACTCCTTCGCCACCGTACGTCGGAAATAGACTCGTTTGACCCATTTATAGCTCTCTGCCCCGGCAAAGAAAACGCCTACTGCAATGAAAATGACAGCCCATTCCCAAGTGATAGGATTGTGCATAAAGACAACATGGTTGATGACAGGGATGTAGAGTGTTGGTGGAATAAGAACAGTACTCATAGTGACGGACCAAAAGAGGAAGGGATTCTTCCAGAGACGTTTCGTCCAGGCCTTAAAACTCCCGCCCTTTTCGAAGATCTCAGCAAAGAACGAGCGACGGAAGTCAACGAGTTGCCAAGCAAAGAGTAGAAAGTCCCATGTCATTGTAGTGAAAGCTGTTGATCTGGCTGTAAATACTGTGTCGCAGGATGCAGAGTACTTGCTGTTGCAGTCATGCCCCAGGCCTTGGTGGTTGAAGCCGTAGAGAACGATTACTGAAGAACCAAGGATGCTGATGAGCATGAGGATACCATAGACCACGAGGTCAACTAGGAACTCTGGGGTGAAAACACCGTACCTGAGCTATTATATACGTTAGTGACAGGCTCGTTAAAATAAGGTATTGACTTACACTGTGAGGTGGCCGACGAAGGATATCAGGGCTCGCCTGCTCAAACCCAAGGCCAGTCTCGGTGAATGCTCCAGCAACAAGCAACATCCAAATAATCTCAACGGGTGTCAAGACAAAGATAGATACACCGCTGTAATCTTTGAAGGACAGCCCTACGAGAAGGCAGGTGACGAAAGCGACATTGGCAGCAAGGACATGAAGGATGAACTTCTGGATATTGTCGAAAATTCGGCGGCCCTCTTCAATGGCATTAAGGATCGATGCGAAGTTATCGTCAGTTAATATGATATCAGAGGACTCCTTGGCAACATCTGAGCCGTTTAGACCCATCGCAATACCGACGTCTGCGTGCTTCAAGCTAGGACTGTCGTTGACTCCATCACCCGTCATGGCAACGTAGCGTCCACGGCGATGCAAAGCCTCGATCATGCGAACCTTTGTCGTGGGAGAGCAACGGGCCACAACAAGCGGTAACTCCGGCATCGCGTCGAGATCCGCATCTGAAAGGTGATCAAAATCATGAGCTGCCATAACCATCGTGTCGGCAACATCCCTCCTCACCATTCGCATTCGTTCTGGTGATGGGATGATAGCGACTTCAGCGGCGATGGCTCGTGCGGTTTCAGGATGATCGCCGGTCAGCATGTGCACGCTAATACCAGCTTTTTGGCACATCTGCACACTATCTCGTGTTTCGGGGCGTGGAGGGTCATAGATACCGATGAGTCCGCGGAATACCAGGTCCTTTTCAAACTCAGATCTATCGATGGCCGACGAGAGATCTTCAGGGAGACCAGTGATGGGAGATCGACTAGCAAAAGCGAGGACTCGAAGACCTAGACGTGCAAATGCCTCCATGTTGGCCAGGATGGTTTCCTTTGCCGGTTCATCGAGGAGCTCAATTCTACCCGACTCCTCCATGGATACGCAGCTGCTGAGTACCCGCTCGACTGCACCCTTGGTGAAAATATGCGTCTCTTTGGAAAGCGTATCTTGGAACGCCACCGACATCTTCTTAACCTCTGAGTCAAAAGGGAACTCAGCGAGCTGCTTCCATTGTGGATTCTGGCCCGAAGATAAAGACATGCGGTTCCAGTTGAAGCGAGTAACGAAGACTTGAATGGCAATCTCCGTAGGGTCACCTTGAACAAGCCATTCTTCCGGGCCATCGTCCTTGTGTCCTTTCTCCACGACTGCGAGATTGGCGAGGGAAGCGATGTCGAGATAATGCTTCAGTGCTTCGTTGACAACAGGTTCATCATGAGGGGTGATGGTATGCGATTTTCCCCCTTCGCCGTGTGCTAGTAGGCCTGCAGGCTGTACAGGAGTAAACTCGATGCCGCCAACTTCAGGGTTGTGTGGTTCGTTCGTAGATTCTACTGAGTAAGTACCGTGTCCTGGAAGCCAGGCCATTCTGACCACCATCTTGCCTTGGGTCAGAGTACCTGTCTTGTCAGAGCAGATATCTATTCAAGGTTAGTTCCTATAGTCACCGAGCCATAGAAACACATAATACTTACTGGTAACCCCTCCAAGTGCTTCCAAGCTCTGCATGTTCCTAACAACAACCTTGCGGCTCACCATCTGCTTCGTTCCCGCTGCCATAGTAATAGTCAAGACTAAGATCAAAGAGACAGGCAATGTCCCCACAGCTGTAGCAACAGCGTAGATGATAACATCTTTGCGAGGGTCGAATTTGTTGGCTGCGAGTACAATGATGGCGCAGACAATTGCGAAGCCGAAGACGTAGAGGAATAGCTGCGATAGCTTCCTCTGCAGTGGAGTTCCAACGTTAACGCCCAGAAACTCGCCAATAACATCGTAAGTTGTGAGCAGCCACTTGGTAGCGTGGGATAGAAACGATGCTTTACCGTTCTCATCACGTTTGACTTGCCGCCTCTTCCGTCCTGTGTCTTTCAGAGCAGCTGCA
Source organism: Fusarium subglutinans (assembly GCF_013396075.1). Classification (NCBI taxonomy): domain Eukaryota; kingdom Fungi; phylum Ascomycota; class Sordariomycetes; order Hypocreales; family Nectriaceae; genus Fusarium; species Fusarium subglutinans. The sequence continues at coordinate 3,346 of NW_023502137.1, forward strand.
ATAGCGCCAATCTCAGTATAAGCCCCAGTAGCAAATACTACACCTCTACCACGACCCTTAGTAACGATAGTAGAGCTGTAGCAGACGTTGAGGCGATCGCCCGGTCCTGTGTCGTCATCGAACTGCATCGTAGGGTTCTTGCGCACAGGCAGAGACTCTCCCGTGAGCAGTGCCTCGTTTGACTCGAAGTTGGAAACTTCAAAGAGACGAATATCAGCTGGTACAGAGTCGCCCATCTTGAGATCGATGATGTCACCCGGTACGATTTCGCTTGTTTGGATTGTGATCGTCTTCCCATCACGGAAGACGTTGGCTGTTGGGAGACTGAGAGACTTGAGGGAGTGGACGGTTCGAGCGGCTTGTAGATCTTGGAAGGAACCTATGACAATGTTGAGGAGGATAATTAAAGCGAGAGCACCACCTTCGATCCAGGCTTGTATACCGAAACTTGCGGCGAGTGCTAGAATGAGGACCTATATGTGTTAGTCGCCGAGAGTCGGTGATAGCTAAAGATTGGTATTACCAAGGTCATGCAATTGCAGATCTGCTCAATGAAGATCTTTATAGGCTTCACACCCTCTTCCTCGCCAAGATCATTGGGTCCATACTCAACAAGTCGTTGCGATGCCTCAGAAGCACTTAAGCCAGTGGCCGGGGTCGTGTTGAGCTCTTGGATGACTGTATCAGCGGGCAAGGCATGCGCTGGACGCGAAAGCGGTTTGTTGGATTGACCGGAAACATGATGCTCCATGTCTGGGGGAGCTGACTTGGGAGACATTGTCGTCGCTACCAAAGCAGAGTGTTAACTAGAAGAGAAGCGTATCGAGAGGAATTCCTTCTCAAGTCATGGGCCAAACAACCCAACCTTATATACTTGGAGTCTCGCATGGCAACTTTCCTCAATTGCACCTTGTGGGGAAGCCAAGAAACGGTGCAGCCCTCACGACTAGACCGACCGAAGCAACTTTTGCCTTTGTCATTCTGGCTGCTTCGTCAACCGTCCAGTCGTAGCAGACTTCATGACAGAAAATGGGGCTCTGTCTTGGCCTCCACGGACCCCGAACGTTCCATCATCCCGATCAAACTGTAGATCTACCGGTTCCAAGTCGTAGTGTTCCGGTTCTAAGTCTTAAATGCCCGATTCGATGCCGTGTTAAGAGTCATAAGTGACAGAAAACGATTCGAGATTGGCTGGCGGGAATATTTACGCTTATAGCGAGTCTAAACTGTAACAGTGAGCCAAGACTCCAATGCATTAGCGCCTTCACTGTCAGCGTCATTGGTCAGTGGCTGTCCCATCAGCCAGGGATCCATCGAGGTACGCTGTGAATTGCCTAAAGCGGTATTTGACAGCGGTGATGGAGATTTGCCAAGAGCTGTGTTCGTTTACGCTTATTCATATTATCTCGAATTCATGGCTATTTCTACCTCTTAGATCAGAAATTCGGATGAAAAGCGGGCAATGCTAATTTCTCATTAATTCCAGTGACTCTTTGTCCTTTGAAGTCATAGAAATGAGTCTGGGTATAGGTTATGAGGCTCCATTATCCATTGCATTGTCGATCCATCCTTATTCCATGAACATGACGACCGAATATTGGGATTATTCCAAAGTATCTCTGTTCCTCGTGACTTCTACAAATTATTTTATGATGTGATAAGTACACCTTCTAGATCTTTGCCGAAATAGTCACTGACCTGTCGACTCTCAAGCCTTGATACCACTGTTGTCACGTAAGGTACCGTAAGACATCGAACTTTTCAATATTCTGAGCGAATTCTTCTGTAGTCAGTCAATCACCGTTACCTCATACTGGAAAGAATTTTCCTACTTCTGTTATAAATTTAGCTCTATATTCGTGATGCAGTGACCAAGGTCTATATCTGTGAGTTGCGTCAATTGACGTAAGATGATAAGCCCAGCCAATGTTGCTTAATAATGCACACAATGTCATATTTACGCCCTTTGGACTTCTCTGTACTTATTCTGTCGTTTCTCTTTGTCCTTGTGCACTACCAAGCAACAATCAGCCTCTAACAGATATCAATTAATGTTCTTTAATGTCGCTCGACTCAATACAACGCCACCATGGTTAAGCTCCCGTCACCATTCGCCGAGATTCCCAGGGTACAGTTACTTTTCGACCGACCCTCAGATATCGAGCGATTATCTTGCCTCAGCTCATCTATAGATGGGGGTGCGAGCTTATGGATAGCTCGTGAGGACCGCAACTCGGGCCTTGCTTTTGCCGGCAATAAAGTACGCAAGCTCGAATATGTCTTAGCAGATGCCATCGCGCAGGGAGCCGATACCCTCGTGACTACGGGCGGACTGCAGTCAAACCACATGTGTCAGACTTCTGCTGCTGCGGCTCGACTTGGACTCAAGGTGAGTTAGTTATTAAACATCACAGAAGATCATTGACTGATTAAAAAGGTTGCTCTTTATCCCGCCAATCGTGTTGCCTCCGAAGACGCAGAGTACAAGTATCTCGGCAACATCCAAGCAAACTCAATCCTTGGCGCTGAGACCTTCGCCCCAGACACCAGCGAAGAGACTGTGATCCAAATTCTCAAAGGTCGCGGGCAAAAGCCTTATTCAATTCCAGCTGGAGCGAGCACACATCCTCTTGGAGGCCTGGGCTATGCACGCTGGGCATTCGAGCTGCTTGAACAGGAAGCAAAGCTCGGCGTTACATTTGACGTCATCGCTCTTGTTGCGGGTTCTTGTTCCACGCTGGGAGGTATACTCGCAGGCCTCAAGTTGGCGCAAAAGCAGGGTATCGCAGGGTCTAAGAAGCAGCTCATTGGGTTTTCGGTATTGTATCCGAAGAAAGAGGATGTTATTGAAAAGGTGTTGAGCATAGCAAAGAACGCAGCTTCAAAGATTGGCGCGTCCCCGGATGAGATCACAGAAGACGATTTTGATATTAACGTTTCTTATATCGGGGAAGGATACGGACAGGTCAATGAAAGCACATCTGATGGGATGAAGGCGCTAGCAAGAGCGGAGGGTATTCTAACTGATCCTGTCTATACAGGTAAGGCTTTCAACGGACTGCTCCATACAGCCAAGAGCGGCGGACTGAAAGGCAAGAATGTTCTTTTCATTCATACTGGGGGACAGGCTGTTCTTGGGGCTTATCCGCAGTTGAGATAGTCAGCTTGGGTAAAGCCGTTATCGAGATTACCCTCCCTAGGTAACCGTAGTTAAGGTTATCGAATCATTACCTAGCAGAAGAGTCTCTGGTCTAATTGATGGTAAGCGGCCCATGGGATCTAAGGCCATTAAAGGTCATTAACATTATCCACTAGTCTCGCCACTACTCTAAGTATATTAATACAGTAACATGTATCTATCCCTCAAAACATAAGCCCATGTCTTTCAGGATATCTTCTGCCCTTATATCAATTCCGCCTGTTCTAACATCCTCAACGCCGAAACCCAGGAACATCTCATCGCCAATGAATCCATGATACTTCTGATCACGACTCTTCCAGCTCATAGATGTCACATAAAACATATCTGAAGTCTCCTTCTCGGGATACTTCTTTCGGCCATGAATCCATATAGGCTTTCTTGACATGGCATGAATTTCAAAAGGAGCCTGCTGCTTGAACAGCATAACATACGGCTCATATACACTGTGATAGTTGAAGAAGGATTTATGTTGGTATATCACCATGATGAAGGTGTTGCTATCATCGGGGACACAGGAGGGTTCATCTCGACGACACATGGTGACTTTGAGAGAATTGGTAGTCTGGTGGATGGACTCTAGGTCGGTTTGGAGTTTGGGGAGATATTTGGCCAGGCATTGCTCATCGCCTATTGCGGCTGGTGCAAGATCAGGACCAGCTGAGCCATCGGGGTTCATTCGGGCAAACACCCTCTTAGGCTTGATGTCGTAGTGCGTATACATGTTTCCGGCCGAATCCCAGAAGAGGAACCAATTCTTCTCAACCATATTCCAAGGCAGTGGTCTTTGAAGCTCAGTGCCGACTCTGAACACACCCAGATTTTCCATATCACCCGACCAGCCTGTGAGTGTACGAAAGTCCTGAACGAACTGGCCAAAGCAAGTGTGTATGGAGTTTGAGCCATATGTCGTGTAAGGCCTATCAGGGCCATAAAACACGCGGGCATCGTGGGGACCCATGTTCATATGGAAATACGCCATGTCGCCTTGACATTTGTCTCCTCCCACAGTCGCAGTGACAGGCAGAGTAGTGGGTGAGTGAAGACATCGGAGGACGCCGTCTTGGAATGCAGCATCGCAAACAAGCTCAGCAAACCATAGTGAATTACCGCCTTCTTGCAGCCATTGAGCTACGACAATCCATGTGTCTTCCAGTGTAGGATGGGGGATGAGATTGGGGTTGAGAGCAGTGAAGTCTCTGAAGTCGATCTCGAAGAACTTCTTGTCTTTGGTAGATAATGAGAAGACTTCAATGTGTGTTGCGCTGACATCTTGAGGAATGATACCCTTGCCGAAAGGTTTGTCCTCTGGCGTATCTGTCTTGGCAGCCGGTGACGATTGAACTGGTGATGCTTTTGTTATGGATGGTTCTTCGTCAGCCAAGTGTTCTTGCTCATCCCCAGGTGACTTTTTCAGCTGCGATGGAACCCATCCTTGAACATGGGCAGGAAAAGATGATGGATCAAGATAGAGCTTCAGAGCAAAGACAACAAGAAGGAAGACTGGTATCACGAACAGCACCAGCTTTCGAGAATCTCGGACGAGCATCTTGAAGCATTCAATGCACGTCGTAAAGAAGCGAATGTGTCGGAGGATGGAGTTTGATGCAGGCGGGGTCCGATGAAGCCCTTGAACGACAATGCAGCTTTGATTGTGACTGTGACTGCGCCGTACGTCATTTAACTAATCCCTATTCGAACCGCGCTCCGTGGACAGGGGTCAGTCGTAAGATGACCCTTTACGCCGAAGAGGAGCTGAGAGATTATTCACGCGGGAGATGCGGAGTCTGGAGATGGTGACAATCATGCAGCCACGGCAATTGGCGTTTTACTAAGAGACCAATGACACTTCAAGGACCCTACGCAGCTGAAGATAAGTCGACGGGGAAAACCTGGCAGATTGTGACATTCAACGCCGCCGCAATTCGACGTCGACACATTTTTCATATGCATGCCGAGGCTGCTGAGGTACTTTTGCGGGGTGACATTGCACTAGTCAACGGCGCATGTTCCTGAACAGGGGATGTTCTTTTCTGATCGTGGAGGTGTGCAGATCTTAGTCGCGGGAGCGGGGAATAGCGTAATGAGAAGAGGCTGGGGTTCCTGACATGGCTTGGTAATACGAAGCCGTTACCTTCTTCAACGGCAATCTCATGCAGGTGACCCTCCATCTTCTTGGGCGGTGAGCCGAGAACCACAAGCAAAAAAGAGAGCATGCGACATTATGCCCCAAATTGATCTGACATCGAGGTCTGAGGGTACGGTAGATATCCTCAGATCTAAACGGTGGGAGAGCTGAGACTAGCATGGCATGGCAATGACACAGGTGATGTTACCGAAAAGAATTAAGCTTGATTTATTCTGCGTCAAGATCTATGCTACGCTTTGGCCTGCTTGCTAGTTGGATCCCCCAACGCCTTCTTATAGAACCACGCTGCAAACTTGACGCTGGGTGTGTCGATAAACCGTGTCACGACGTCAGCTAGCCCGAACGTCAAGGGCACAAGAATCAGCTGAGGTAGTAGAAACGACATCTCCAGTCCCAAGGGTCCAGACATTGGCAAGGCTAGCTTGTTTGCCCAATGGGGAATGTTCTTCATGATCTCTTCGTTCTGCCACCCCGCAGCCACGTAGAGTCTCTCGCCAATAGTCCATAGCACGGGACCGTGGACAAGATATAGAGCAAACGAGATACGTCCAAGCCATTGGCAGAATCTCGTCTCGAAGAAGCTCTTCAGCCAGAAGATTCGAGGGATAGATGCAACCAAGAAGACAGCTGCGTAGAAGAGGTAGAACCATTTGTAGTCAAACACTGCTTGAGGCTTGAACCATGAAAGGTAGTAGAAACCCCTGCTCTTGGCAAGCTGCTCGACATTGCGGTTCTCAGATGGAACTCCACCAAGGAATAAGCTAAAGATCAGAAGATGGTAGAAGATAAATTCCTTGGCAGGTTCCAGACGTGCCATCCAGCGGGGCAGATCGCCCTTGCTGGCGAGAAGATCCAGATCGCAGAGAAGCATGCCAGCCGTGAACATGGAGTAGAATGACCCATCTGCAATGTACATGAAGTAGAAGATCAACCCCGCCTCACACCAGAGACGAGCATTCTTCGAGCACCGAGAGAACGCCATCTGTGCCGTAAAGATAACGACAGAGCCTTTGAATTCAATGGGGATAGACCATAAGTGGCGGTTATAGGTCAACCATGGCTCACCACCTTCTTTGAAGACAAAACTAAAGTTCTTGAACTCATAGTAGAAAGCCCAAAGCTCGTCGTACCAGCTCTTTTGCTGTGTCATGATTCGCACCCAGACACCAAACATGTGTAGTAATGTGATGTAAATGAGCATAGACATGATGAGAGGGAGGTAAAGGCGGATCCAGCGCCTGAAGAGCGAAGATGCTATGACATCGCCCAGTTGCGCAAGCTCTCCGGACTGAATTAGCCCCATTGGCTTGAGCGACAGAACATAGCCTGAGATGATGAAGAATGTCGATACTGCGTAATGGCCGCCTGTGAAGAAATGCCTTATGAAGGGGAATGATGCAAAGTAATGCTTTCCTCCATAGCCAAAGGCATTTTCGAGAATTGCATTCTGACCAACGATGTCGTGTGCCCAGAGTTCATGATGGTGGAAGTACACGAGAAGGGCTGCGAAACCTCGGAGACCGTCTAGGTAAGCTGTTGGACGGAGGTTCTCTAGAGGCCGTGTTCTGGCGCGAATGGCGGCTCTGGTAGTGTTGATGATGTGTTTTAGTTTGCCGCCTGCAGCCGCTGGTTTCCAGTCTGAGTAGGACTTTGCAAGCGTCCAGTCTGAGCTTGAGTCCGTCTTGACCTCATCCCAGTCGTCGCTGTCAAGGAGACCACTTGTTCGAGGCGACATTTTGAACACGATTTGAGGCTTTGGAGCAGAAATCTTGACAATTCAAGATGTTGTCTGTTCAATTGATGAAGACGAGGGACCTGATGTACTCCGCAACTCCCGATATGCGACTCGGAGAAAGGCCCCAACTAAGAATCACAAGCCGAGGAAAGCATGTGTAAAAATATGACAAGCAAGAAAACAAAAAAAACAAGGCCCTTGAAGATGGGGTAATTATCACGAAGCAGGGATTGGGACTTTTGGTGTGCGGAGACCAACGGCGTGAAAAAAGAAAATCATCATCTCGATGGAGGCATATCTTCGCTCTCATGACGTTGCACTGCGGTGATGTTACATGAGGGACGGCCAGCGTTGCAGAATCCTTCCGTAAAAGCGCCTTTAGGAGACCAGCGGAAATTCGGCAGCCACAGTAGGTAATTAGCTCAACCAACAATGGATGAGGATTCGTGGGTTAGGGCGGGAGGCTTGTATGATTTGGGGATGGTTCGTGTGCGGGGATTGGAGACAGGGGCTATATCCGAGGCTCGTTCCCCGGATCACAAGCCAAGACGGGAGTTACAGGCCTAATACCACAACGATTCTATTCCATGGGTAGCTAAGGCTTGACGTTAGACTGCTGCAAGGCACGTTAAAGCCACAATGTCTGTGGTATGTTGATCTCGATATTACAGTTTATACACACGTGCGGCCTATTCTTAGAGAGTTTCACTACCGGTAGACTACAGCTGAACAGACATCGAGACTATGGAACTCTTCACAACCAACAACCTCACTTTCCGATACATCACCAAACTCGGCCAGTCAATTACCCCATGCCCCATCACGTCGCCCCCCCAGAAGCACGGCCTCGTAATACCTACCCCAGGCCGCTCCCAACCCACCTCCACGATCCCCCCTCATCCTACGGAGGAGCTGCCTTTCCTGGAAGTTCTCTACTCGACCCCTGCTGAGATGCACAACAATCACATGGGGCCAGCCATGGATTCACTCTCCACAATCCTTCTTCGGTCCTCTTCCGCAGCTGCAAGACGGTAATTTGATAAGAAAACGTCTCTCTCGTCTTGTGAAAAGGTCCGTAGTCCTTTTCTTGGTAAAAGCTTGGTTACGTTGAGTTCCACTTAAGGGTTCTAGGTCTCAGCTGCATGTTGCATTTTCCATCTGCAGATAACTCTTTTTATTTTTGTTCTCTCTCTACTTGCTCAGTGTCTCTTCTGCTTTGACTGCAGAGAAAGCTTCTTGCCTGTGAATACGTCTCCTGGTCATGGCGAGTGGCCCTCGTCGAAATATCCCGTCTAATCTTCGTATCCCTCCTACCACTGTTGAGTGGACCGTTACAAAGACCGATAGCCACGATACCAAGATGGGCACTCCGTTGGGCTCGCCAACTCTAGCAGCCTCGACGGCAAAGTTCAGAAACAAAGTCCCAGCCCAGATGCAAAGATGTATACCACTGTACATGGCATGTGTCATCGTCCTCTTCATCATCCTTAACTTCGACATCTTCTACTCTATACCCAGCCCCCTCGGCGTGTTCCGAAAAGAAAAAGAGATTGTATCGACGCCATCACGCTTTAGCACCTTCCCACAAAAGATCTGGCAAACGTGGAAGGTTGATCCATTAAACTTTGAGGATCGTGACTTGATTACTTCAAGGACGTGGGTTAATAAGAACCCTGGAATGCGATATGAAGTTCTCACAGACGACAACGAGCTTGCGTTTGTGGAGGAGCACTTTGGTGCGGGGAGTGCGATAAATCGACCGGATATTGTCAGATTTTACAAGAGTATCAACTTGCATATCATCAAGGCTGATCTATTGAGATACATGATCATGTATGCTCAAGGAGGTGTCTACGCAGACATTGACGTCGAAGCGCTGAGACCTGTGCATCGCTTTATCCCCGAGCGATACGACGAGAGAGACATTGACTTGATTGTTGGTGTTGAGATTGATCAGCCCGAGTTCAGCGATCATCCTATCCTAGGCAAGAAATCAAAGTCTTTCTGCCAATGGACTATCATTGCAAAGCCTCACCAACCAGTTATGCTCCACCTTATCGAGCATATCATGGTCTGGCTCAAGGCTGAAGCAAAGAAACAAAAGGTTGCTCTAGGAGATATCGAGCTTACCTTTGACCAAGTCATCAGCGGCACTGGTCCTTCTGCCTTTACAGGAGCCTTGCTGGAGCAGATGCGCAAGAACCATCGTGGTGGAAAGGTCACATGGGATCTATTCCACAACCTGGATGAGTCCAGAGTTGTCGGTCGGGTTCTTGTTCTCAACGTCGAGGCCTTTTGTGCTGGACAGGGCCACTCAGACTCTGGCAACCACGACTCTCGTGGAGCTTTGGTTAAGCACCACTACCATGCCTCCAACTGGCCCAGCAAGCATCCTCGCTACCGTCATCCAGCATACGGCCAGGTCGAGGACTGCAACTGGAACGTGGAGTGCGTGAGGCTCTGGGACGAGAACGTGGCTGAGTGGGACAAGCTCTCGGAGGAAGAGAAGAAGCTCAAGATCGAGCAGGCCAAGAAGCCTGATCTTGGTCTATGATTTGCAAGAGATTGATTGATTGATATTTAGAAGTGCTCTGGAGATCGGCGTTGAGTTCGAATTTCGGAACCCGGATACCTGAGGTCGTATAAACGCGTAATTGATGAATGAGACCAAGTAAACTCTATAATCGCCTGATCATGCCATTTTCCAGTTATTGCAACCCGTAAGAAGTGCCGTCTCTATATACAAGTCTTGCAGTCCTTGTATCTGCGGCCGTGGCTTGGCGCATGTTCTAGGAGCCGAGGCATCGACAAGGGTAGACCAACTCTATTCGGGGTGATTCAACCCCGCGCGTCCCGAACCTCCGTCTTCATATTCTGCGTGTCCGCCTGCGCCGCTTCTCTCTCTCTCTCTTTCCAAAAACATAATCACTCAATTTAATCATGGCTCCTCAAGAGAAACAACCCGTCATCATCGTTGGCGCTGGCCTCGCTGGCCTTGTCGCAGCTTTCGAACTCTCAGAGCGTAAAGTCCCCGTTCTGTTGGTCGACCAAGAGAATGAGAAAAACATCGGCGGACAAGCTTTTTGGTCGCTGGGTGGCGTGTTTATGGTCGATTCTTCGTATCAGCGAAGAATGGGGATTAAAGACTCCAAGGAGCTGGCGTACAGAGATTGGATGGGCTCAGCGAGATTTGATCGTGAAAAGGAGGATTACTGGCCGCGTAAGTGGGCCAAAGCCTTTGTGGATTTTGCCGCCGATGAGATGGAGGATTATGTCAGGGCGAGAGGCCTCGGCTTCTTGATGAATGTCGGATGGGCCGAGAGAGGTGATGGCACTGCAGATGGTCATGGAAATTCTGTTCCAAGATTCCATGTTAGCTGGGGTACAGGACCAGAGGTTGTCAAGATCTTTGCAGACCCTGTCAAGAAAGCTGCAGAGAACGGCATCGTCACCTTCAAGTTCAGACACAGAGTCGATGAGTTGATCATCGACGACAACGGACGTGCTATTGGAGTACGGGGCACAATTCTGGAGGATGATGATGCTGCTCGTGGCGTCAAGTCGAACCGAGTTGAAAAAGACAAGTTTGAAATTTACGGCTCAGCAGTTGTCGTTTCTTCAGGCGGCATTGGAGGAAATGTCGATGCCGTCAAGGCGGCATGGCCTGTCGAGAGATTAGGTCCCAAAGTCCCAGAAACCTTCGTCATTGGTGTTCCTCATCATGTCGATGGACGCATGATCGGTATATCCGAAGAGGCCGGTGCGAACGTCATCAACCGCGACCGAATGTGGCATTACACTGAAGGCCTTCAGAACTGGAACCCCATCTGGCCAGACCATGGCATCAGAGTCCTACCTGCCCCTTCATCTCTCTGGCTCGATGCAACTGGCAAACGACTGCCACCATTCCTCTACCCAGGTTCCGATACCCTTGCGACGTTAAAGTATATCTGCAGCACAGGGTATGATTACACCTGGTTTATCCTCGACCAGAGCATCATCGCCCGTGAATTCGCACTCTCTGGCTCAGAGCAGAATCCCGATGTTACTAATAAGAGCATCTGGATGCTTCTCACCCGAGTCTTTGGAAAGAAAGGCACCGTCCCTGTTCAGAACTTTCAAAAGTACGGCAAGGACTTTGTTGTCCGCGATAACCTGGAGGATTTAGTAGTCGGTATGAATGAGCTCGCCAAGAAACGCAATGGTCCACTACTGGAGTTCGACGCTATCAAAGAGGTGGTCGAAACAAGAGACGGCCAGTTCAACAACCCATACTCAAAGGACGCACAAGCAATGCTTATCAACAATGCGCGAACATACTGGGCTGATCGTCGAAGCAGAGTTGCTCCACCTCATAGACTCCTTGACAAGGCCCATGGACCTTTGATCGCTGTGCAGATGAATATTCTTACACGCAAGACGTTGGGTGGTATTGAGACAAATCTGGATAGTAACGTCATGCGAGCAGACGGTACGCCATTCCCTGGATTATACGCAGCTGGTGAAGTTGCGGGCTTTGGTGGTGGAGGTGTACATGGGTATAATTCTCTTGAGGGAACGTTTGTTGGAGGATGTATCTTCTCGGGACGTGCTGCTGGAAGGGCTCTTGCTCGTGAGATCTTGGGTGAGAATGAGTCTGATGGAGGAGAGTTGAAGAAAGTGAACTCTCGTCTCTGATCTGGTGATCGGAATTTCTTTCCTTGTTTGGCTTGTTTCTAGCGCATGTTGCAAGTAGGGACACCGCTGATGTTGATGCGAGATCAGTATGAGTAAGATGATATGATGTTTCTCATGTTGGCAAACATGGCTGGCGTATGCCGTGAGATCAACGTTTCATTTATCTGCAAGGCACAGTACAGCTGTCACAATGCTGTAAGACTTTTATCTGCAGATGTAACCCGACCATATGCACAAATTTGAGTCATTGTAACCATAGGAATTAATTAGAACCTCGTACTGGACTCAGTAGACTGCCCAGCAATTCGTCTTTTGATCACTTCAGGGTAGCCAATATCTGAGTCCATGGCTGAAACAACATCGGCCGGCATGGCCCTACCCGAAGCCAAGCCTCGGAGTGGCGCTTGAACCCATGGATATCCATGGCTAAGGCTGACTCTTTGCAGGGATCATTGGGCGTCTAAGCTCCAACTTGGGCCTGGCTAGTTTGGATCGCGTGGCTTGGTGAAATTATCCCTCAACGGCGGTGATTGTTTATAATTATACAATACGGTTGATTTTAAGCTTCATACGTAAATTTCAGACCTGATTACCGTATTAAAATGTATCTGTATAAGGATGTTTGGTCAGTGACTCAAGTCATTGATCTGAAAACCATCCCCCGCCGGGTATCTCAACATATCCGTGCTATCGCCACTAACTCAACTTTAATTTCCCGTCGGTGCAGCCTCAGTCGGACTCTCTTACAATCCCGCTCTTAATCCACGCTATTAAATTAATTTTGGTATCAGAAGGATCTGAGCTAGTGGTCTCGAGTGTAAGAAAGCGGAACTCCTACCTATAATCTCACCGTCTCACTGGACAACACCCCGGCCCCCAAAATTTCCCCTTCAACGCTAAGACAGGGATCTTCGCGCATCGGGGCTGAGAGATGAAATAGAGACTGGACTGAGCAACTGAGCGTGGTGTCTCCCCTTCTACTGCTTTTTCTCTTCTCTGCCTTTATCATCTTGGTCTGCTGATGACTGGGTGACCAACAGAAACGCGTGATAGCCTCTTGTTAAGGATCGCGAGGCTGAAAAGTTCTGATATTCTTTGAGAGAACCTCTATAACGACATAATGCTCGCCGCCTTACCCTTCACCGTACTGCTGGGCAGCTTTGCCGCCAGAGTTGCTGCTGACACCAGTTTTATTACCCCTGGAAGATCTGGTTCGCCGGGATGGAAGAATAACCCAACTTACGATGTCGATGATAGCATGAACGTGGAATGGAATACGGACCTGGAAGAGACCAACCTATTGCTCTGGCAGGATTATCCTCAAGCGGGCGGCGGCACTCAGTTCTTCGTCCAGCTCAAAGGTACACATGCGTTGACTCTCCGAGGTCCCTATCAGCTAATATCTGATGCCTAGAAAACACAACATCGACGAGTTTTATCTGGACAGTCAACTTTGGCGGTTTCTCTACAGAGGTTGGTGACGACAGAGACGCTGTTTTCCACTACTCCCTCTTCAAATCCGGCACAAACGACATCGTCGCCACCTCAGCTGCGTTCAATGTCACTGTCCCCAAAGACGAGACAACATCTGCCTCTCTTGCCTCAACGACAGCCCTCCCAAGTCCTTCATCGACGGGCGCTCTCTCTGAGACGACAACGACCGACGCTGCGACCGAGACAACAACAGACGCTTCCACTGACAAAGATGATGGAGGTCTCTCCACAGGTGCTGTAGCCGGCGTGGCGGTCGGCGCCACCATTGGAGGTATTGCCCTGCTCGCCGGTGCTGGCTTTCTTTTCTGGCGACATTTCCGAAAGGGCAAAGGTGCTACAGCTGGGGGTTACGCGCCGCCCAGTGAGATGCCTGTTGGTGCGCAGAACCAGCCTGTGCATGAGTACTACAAACCTCCCACGCAGCAGGCTCCGGCTGAGATGGCTGGTCAGCCTTGGGTTCACCCATCGCAGAACGGATATCAGGGACGTGGTGGTCTTCACGAGGCGCCTTGATTCATGGAAGAGATGGACGTAGAGGGGGTTTTGTATAGCCTGATAGTAAAAAGGTTTCAAGATATTGTATAGCAAAGCATGGAGTTGATTGGTTCAGCCGGTTATATGTTTCTTAATTACCCATTTCGATAACAAGAATTTATTTAACAATATCCTTGCTTCATTGAGCTCACTGTGAGTGATGACAAGCAACGAGTGACATGTATGCAGCCTTCGACATGATGCTACACTCGGAAGTGAGGCATTGACGCTAAGTCCTCCCAAGATAGCATCAAGAACAGCTTAGCACTTAGTTCCTAATTTCGTTCATTTTTCTCCTCAAGGCCCTTGGTGAGTTTCCTCTCCCTCTGCCTCACATCATCCGTCACACTGTCCCCGAAGTCATCCAGCTCAGCAATCTTCCTGACGGTCACCTCGCCCCCCTTGAAAGGAATTTTCTTGGCCCAGCTGACAGCTTCTTCGCCGTCTTCAGTCTTCAGAATCCACCAGCCACAAACGTGCCCTTCTCTCACAACGTCAAAAGGCCCCTTGGTGACCTGTGCAGGACCATCCATGGAGTATGTAACACGGTAGCCATCCTTCGTTGGACTGAGTCCATCGGCTGAGAGAAGAACGCCAGCTGCATGAAGTTCTTCGTTAAAAGTGGCCATTTCTTCAAAGATCTCGGGTCCAGTGGCAGTTGAGTTTTCAGCTTCCGGAGAAGCTTTGATGAGGATCATATATCGAGGCATGATATGTGCGTGCTCGAAATGACAGCTATGAGCTCAGAATCTGATGGTTAATTGCAGGAAGGCGGTTCTTTGAGTTATCGATTCAACGGAAATACGCCCTTCTTTGTACAAGTTTAGCTTCAGCTGTTCCATAAGAGTGGTAAGCTGAGGCGCTTTTGCATCAAGACTATTGGTGAGATTTCATCGATCGTCACTGTTGGGTGACTCGAAGTCAAAAAAACAACACTATACCAAACTCAGTGGCGTTCACGATCCAATGACAACAAAGCAATGACCTGTTGCTGCCTGTTGCGAGGACGAAATCGAAGAATGACAGTAATTGCAGGATAAGCAATTTTTTGCTGAACGAGAGCTCGGTGAGTTTCTTCATCCGCAACGGCATTTGTGAACATGTTCAGCGAGGTATGGGACCTTTCTTCACGGGTATCGTGAAGTTGGAGAAAGGATGCTGAAACGCTACAGACGTGTTAGACTTCGTACTTCGTATCCTGAGGCGTGAAATCAACAGAATATTCTTTATGATAATTCTTGGGTTATCATGATGTTTAAAAATCAGTTCTTATAAGTTCTTATCTATGTGATACTACTTCTTTTGGCAGCCATGATGGCATGCCGTTGGACGCACCTCGCGAAAGACTGTGATTCCCCAACCGCGGTAGAGCTCTCTCCATATTGGAACTGTACTGCAACGAACAAGTAATTATCTCTTATTTAACTCATGTACGACCACGGGTAATTGCACTGAACGTTCACCAGCTGAGAAACAGTATATGATATGGTAAGCCCATTTAACCAATGTATTGTTCCGTAGCATTGGTTCAAGATGATTCTTTCGCATTACTCGTAGTTCAATGTCCTTGTTCACTTTGGTGGTAGTCTGGTAGACCTCTGCGGTGCACTGTGTCCTGTACATGATTCCGATATTTGCACTAACACCATGGAGTAGTCTATATCGAGAAACTCGTATCTGTTGTATGGAGAATTTGAATAAGTCGTGTAATATCTACTCGCACCATTCGGCTCCTAATGACGTGCTTGGCTGAAGTTCAGATAATGGGTTGACATGTCGATTTGAGTGGGCATGATAAACCAAGATAGGAAGCTGGAGCGATTATCCTTGATAAATCACTCCACACAACGTGGGACCTGTTGGCTTCATTTGCAAAGTATGCGATGTCGACATTTTCTTTTCATCAGATCAAACATATAAATATGCCACCCCACCACAAATTACCATGGGGGCTACATTTCATGCAAACTCGCCTGCTCTCTTGCTGAATTATGGCAGATGACAAGGCCATCGAGCCAGCTCCCATTGGGGCTGATGAGCCAGACTCTTCTGACAACTCGGTCAAAAATACCCAAGCTGATGTAAACGACATTTCAAAGCATGAACATCATGTTCACAAAGATGGAGCAGATGCTGCCCTTGACCTGTTGAACGAAACGGGCGGAATTAGTCAACCTTTCGATGCCAAAGCCAACAAACGACTCATCCGCCGCATCGATACTCATATCATGCCTCTCATTTGTACCGTCTACTTCTTACAGTACATCGACAAGACTGCAGTCTCGTACGCAAGCGTTACTGGTATCCAACAATCAACTGGTCTCAAGGGCAATGAGTTCAACTGGGTCGCTTCGATTTTCTTCTTCGGCCAGCTCGGCTTTCAGTTCCCTACCGTCCGTCTTCTTCAAGTATTCCCTCTCGCCAAGTACGTCTCAGTCAACGTTACACTATGGGGCGTCACGCTTGCTTGCATGGCTGCATGCCATAACTTCAGCGGCCTCCTGGCTTGTCGATTCTTTCTTGGTGCCCTCGAAGCCGCCATTGTCCCAGCCTGGGTTCTCTTCACATCCCAATGGTACACGAAAGAAGAGCAAGCTTTTCGAGTTGGAATTTGGTTTTCCGTCTGTGGTGCGGCTCAGATGTTTGGTGGATATTTTGCTTACGGCGTTGCAACGCACGTTGGTAAAGATCCAGATGCTGCTTTGAAAGGATGGCAAGTTATCTTGCTCGTTCTTGGCCTCCTCACTGTTGTGGTTGGAATCAGTTTCTGGTTCATCATGCCCGATTCTCCCGCCGTTGCTGGATTCCTGGACAAGGAGAAGAAATCCATGCATCTTGAGCGTATTCGAGGAAATGTGCAGGGCATTGGTACCCAGACGTTCAAGTGGGCTCATGTCAAGGAGGCCTTGACTGATAGCATGACTTGGTTATATGCATTCTGGGTCTTTGCTGCCAACATCCCTAACTCTATTGCCACCAGTTTCGGAAATATTCTCGTTAAGGGTATGGGATATACCAATGAGGAGTCTCTATTGCTGGTCACTCCCCTCGGGGCTTGGGAGATCGTCTTCCTGATTGGCCTGACTTACGGAGCTATGAAGACAAGACAACGATTGTTATTCTGTATTGCTGGTCATATTCCTGCCATCATCGGAGCCATCCTGATGGCAACCACAGAAAAGGTTCCCGCCCTCATTGGATATTACACAACTGGAGGCATTCCCATTGGCTGGACCACTATTCTCGGACTGCAAAGCTCAAACGTCGCTGGTTCTACCAAGAAAATCACCGTCTCATGTATCGGAACTATCGCGTATACTGTTGGAAACATCATCTCACCTCACACTTTTCAAGCTCGTGATGGACCACGATATCTCCCCGCCAAAATCTCAATCTGTATCATTTACTTCCTTTGCACCATTGACCTGCTAGTTATGAGATGGGTCTTTGATCGAAGGAATAAGAAGAGGGATGCAGAGAAGGCTGCGTTAGGTGATCAGTACAGGGTGGAAGAGAACCACGAGTTTCTGGATTTGACGGATATGGAGAACAAAGAGTTCCGCTATGAGCTGTAGATAGAAGTTACCAAGGCCATAAACTCTTGGACTAGACTTTACGCGTCTACCTCCGATGTAACATATATGAACCTTGAATCCAACGGCACGTTGGTCTCTATTCATGAGAATACATTAAAGTGAAAGCATCATAGTGCCAGAACTTGCACTGTCTGTGAATTCAATGCTCTATAGTGCATGGAGTTGCAAGGGCGTCTTAGGTGATTGGGCTGTCTGCATGAGTCTCTGTGTCACATAACTCTTATTTTATTTATCTTTGCAGTTGTATTTTCGGGCATATCTACTGCGGAATCTTGTGCTCACTTGCAGGTACCCCAGCAGCCCACCTATACTTGGAAGCAGCATGCTCATCCAGAGGATACTTCTGTCCAGGAAGGCCATAGAAGTTCTCTCGGTAACTACCACCAGGCACCGCGTAATCGTCCCAGAAGAGACCTCTTGATCGAAGCTCAGGGAGTAGTAGTTCGATGATATCTTTAAAGGTACCAGGGAACAAAACATATCCCTTTTCAGAGTTAGTAACATCCCGTGATTGGCTATATATGAACTTACAAAATTGAAACCATCGACGTCTGCCTCATCAATCCAGACTTGCAGGCTATCGGCCACCTGAGAGGGTGTGCCAACGAACAGAGGTCCGTTGCCTCCAAGGCTGACATGCTCGGCGACAGTGTGTTTCGTCCACTTTGAGTTTGCCGGCGAGAACTTGGCGTAGCCTTCTACAGTTGATCTGAATAACCATATGAGTTGAGGCACATTGGGATTATGAGGATGAAACTTACCGAACAGCGTTACTTTCAACCTGTCGAAGTTCCTCATCATCGCCGTACTGGTTCAAATCCATACCCGTCCATCCACCAAACAGTGACAGAGCACCTTCAGTCGAAGCATACTTCTTCGCTTCATCGTACTTAGCCCGAGCTTCCTCTTCAGTCCTACCAAGAATAGGGGTGACAAGAGCGAGGACCTTGATGTTGTTCGGGTCTCGGCCAAACTGTTCCTTCGCAACCTTTCGGATCTCTGCTATGTTCTTCTTGCACACTGCAGGTGCATGCGCGGAAGTAAAGATAGCCTCAGCATGCTGAGCTGCAAACGCTTTACCTGGTTTGCTGGCTCCTGCTTGAAGAAGAAGTGGTGTTCGCTGCGGGCTAGGGTCTACGACGTGAGGGCCAGGAACGTTGAAGTATTTGCCGTTATGGTTGATCTGACGAACAAGGGCGGGATCCGTGTAGATACCTCGCTCGCGATCTAGCTTGACAGCGTCGTCACGCCAGGATGAGTTGAAGAGCTTGTACATGACTTCCATGTATTCTTCGGCTTGAGCATAGCGTTCGTCGTGCTTATTATGATCAGAATTGGATTGATAGTTTCAGGAGACAAAACTTACTGCCAGTTGAACCGGATGACCAAGGTTGCGAGCGGCCGAGTCTAGGTAACCAGTGACAATCTGCACTTCTCATTAGTGGTGGCCTGAGAATGAAGCTCGACATTCTTACGTTCCAACCCAAACTATTACAAGTGTTAGTTATTTTCTATGTTATGCAAATACAAACTTACCGGCCCTTTGTCAGATGATCGACTGTGGATAACCGCCGAGCAAGATGATATGGCTGCTCATATGTAACGGAAACAGTGGCACCAAATCCAATATTCTTAGTCGCAGCAGCCATGGCAGGAATAACAGCTAATGGCTCTGTAAGAGGCCACTGAGCTCCGGAGATGATAGCAGGCTCCAAGGACTTCTTGTAAACATCGTAGCCTCCTGTTTCAGCGGTTAGATCTCTGAAAGCTACCTGCTCATGATCCAAGTGACTTACCCAACACATCAGCAATAAAGATGCCATGAAACTTGGCGTCTTCTAGCAACTTGGCCAATTCAACCCAGTGCTCAGTGTCTTTGAACCTCCAAGACTCATCTTCAGGGTGCCTCCATAGTCCTGGTGATTGATGACCGCTGCCTAAAGTCTTATCAGTATATCTTGTATGTCTGGGATGACGGGGTACCTGCACATCATGACAAAGGCATTGACGATAAGGCTCTTCTTCTTGCCATGCTGGGCCGTTTGATCTTGGGAAGCCATGACGTTG
The DNA here is from genome assembly GCF_013396075.1 of Fusarium subglutinans. Classification (NCBI taxonomy): domain Eukaryota; kingdom Fungi; phylum Ascomycota; class Sordariomycetes; order Hypocreales; family Nectriaceae; genus Fusarium; species Fusarium subglutinans. The sequence goes on from NW_023502137.1 coordinate 22,797, forward strand.
ACTGTAAAAAATGAAACTGATCTGATTGGATATGCCTCACTTCGTTGTTTAGGTGGTGATGTACTGGTTCCCAGCTTATTCTTCTTTTAAGACGCTCCGGATATCGGTGCCGATACAGGACTTCTAGACGAATATTGCGTGATTCCTAAGCCCATGACTGAATATGCAAGTGATAGCTCTCGACAGGGTATCCTTAGGCTATAGATATGAGACCTTGGCGTGCAGAGCCGTTTTGGTGGGCTAACCGATGGCGCAATCATCACTGAGTCTTGCTCATATGAAGTGCCGATCAACCCCTCAATTTCCATACGATAAACTCGGGGAACTTCCACAAATGGGCAAAAGATTGGGAATTTCTATCAGGGTTGTTTCTTGGGTGTTTGTAGCGCGGAAGTTTCATGTCAGAGTGCCGAGTTGTCGGGAATGGCTTATCACGCCCACGTGGGCTACACGCATTGAAGCTCGTAGAGGCGCATAATCTGTAATATTCTGAGACATCAGTTCTTCTAGAAGGAGTAATCATCGGGCTCTCGGTGTATGTACAGGGAGGGAAAGACTGGTTCAAGGGTTGACACCGTCTGCTTTTTTGTCGTTTATCAACAGGTATACTAAAGGTGCACAGTTTCAATAATTCTCGTGTAAATATTCTAGATTTGATATCTAAAGAATCTCTAAATTCACTAACTTCTCGAGCCATCTTCTCTCAAACCATTTTGATACCACCTCAGAGTCCATAAATAAGTCTATCATTGTCTAATGCTTCTTGACATCACTATCCTCGCCGGAGTTGGACCCATAGTTCTGACTATCAACTTCCTGGATGGGGCTCTCAAGAGAAGGAGCAGCATGAGAACCGAAGTCCTTGAGAACCAACCACGCGGGGAAGATAGAAAGACCCCAAAGTGCGAAGTTGAAGTAAACTCCACCAACCTCGGCGAACAGAGGCAAGGAGGTAATGCCGTAGCTGAGAGCTTGCCAGGCGGACTCCGTGCCTCGGAGAAGGGCAGAGAAACGAATGATTTCGTCTTGAGTGTTGGCAAGATGATGGATAACGAAGTAGCTAGAGAATCATTAGATCATGGACGTGTAACATGCGTTCATGGTTACTCACAGGAAGAGGTAGTTAAGCTGGAATGACAATGTAAGGAACAAGAAGATGGCGAAGGAATGGCCGAATCCCGAATCAACCCAATCGTAAGTTGGCCTTGTCTCACGGAATCGAGTAACCAAGACTGTGGCCCAGATCCAACAGGCACCTTGGAGAGTAGCAAGGAAGGCGAAAGAAGATCGGGTGCGGAAACGGAGAGAAACCTTTGTACGGTCGAGCCAAGCCTATCAAGATGTTGTCAGCGATAGATGCATAATGGGCGGTTGCAAGACTTACACCTAGAATATTACCAGCGGTAACGGCAACGATACCTCCCAAGAAAGATCCAAGAGCACGGGATCGAACAGAAAACCACACTGCATCAGTTAGTATCATTCGTGAAGCTAGACCAGGGAGTCTTACAGGCAAGATAAGTGAAGAAGACGGATTCCGCAAAGACAGCCTGTCCAATGAATAGAACGACCAGAAGGAACTTCTTGGTAAAGAATAGTCTGGCAGTCTCCTTCAGCTCGAAGCTAGGAAGCTTATCGATCTCCAACTTGACCGTGACACCATCTTTCCTCTGAACCTGATGCGGCTTGCTGAGCAGCAGAGCAACGAAGGGACCAACAGCTTGGAGAGCAATGAAGATGAGGTAAACAGTGTAAGAGACCTTTCCAGCCTCGTTGCGATCGGCATTGAGGCCGAGGTTGATGGCACCACCGAGGATCTGACCCGAGAGACGGTAGGTGAGCCAGTAACCTAGAGCTTTACCACGGTTCCAAGGCTCAGGATATGCGATGGCGATAGCAGCTTCGGCCATCCAAAAGACACCAGCTGAGATACCACAGAGAGCAGCGCCAACGAGGACGAGCCATTCTGTTCCGAAGCGGTTATTTGTGTAAAGGCCTGCTGCATAAGGCGCATATCCAAGACTAACTCGCATTAGCAGTGTTCAAGAGTACGTCCGCGTGAGTACACTTACGTTCCAAAAATTAGAGCACCCTTGATGCCAATATATCGAACCATGGTACTTGAAAAGTAACAAGACACCACCATGAGACAGAATGTCAAGGCATTGGCAGCGTTGATGAGCTTTGGCGAGGCTGCACCACCGGCACCAAGCGAGTTCATGGCTACCCAGATACCCGGGGCAGACAAGTTACACAAGCCAAGAACCGTGATGTTGAAGAATGTGGAGCGATACCACTTGACTGAGCAGTGTTAGTGAAATACGTGCATACTGGGAGTGATTCTTACCAGGAAGAAGCTGGTCCTTGGGAGGAGCAGCAACCTCACTGTCCGCATGTCGGTTTTCCACCACCGTCATCTTGTCTAAATGATCCTGTTTGAACTGAAGAAAGTTGAGACAGAAGAGAAGCTGTCAGAATCTTTAGCGAGACACGGCTGTGAAATGTTCTGTAGAAGTAGGTACAAGATCAACATTTATATTTCCCTTCCCATCATGAAACCACCGCCCAACACGATAGCACCAGCACGCAATCCAACCCTTGACCGCACCTACAGCTCAACTGCCGAAGTCCCAGCCCTTTGGGCGTCAACTCTTCTAGCGCAAAACGTACATCTGTGGCGGCATTGCGTTCACCAGAGTCTCGGTGTGTATCCGGTTCGAGACTCGAAATGTTCTCCTCGCTAGCACAGTCTCTCTTTGACCTGTCCTCGGTTACGCTCCAAGTATCAGTCTGCGTACGTGGAGGCAGGATCTGAGGTCAACTCCCCGAGAAAGATGGTCCCATTAACGAAGCTAATGCAAGGATGTTTAGCGGCTCCGATGCCTTAGTGCAGTCGTGATAGATTAGACGGGCTCTCCACGTGGAGGTGCGGGCGAGTCGCGCGATTACGTGCGTGGGACCATGTCATGACGAGATCTTGCCCCAAAGCTCATCTTCACTTTATTGTCAAATCTACTAGACTAACTGTCTATGGAATGCTCCACCACTTCTCGTGAATATCCCGCAAATCGATCTTATCCGGCCTCTGAAGATACGGTGTTTGGTCAGCCTCTATGTCCGTCTCTCTCTTGGTCCATCCATTGCCCAAGTAATGCGCGAAGCGGTTCTTAGAATCGCCTATGTACTTGTACTCCCAATCTTCCCATCTAGGCTCCTGTCGCACAAATGTAATATGGCCTGCGCTTCCTGGCCAGAGCCCGTGAATTCTAGCACCAGGTCTCCCTCCATTGTACCACGAACTACATTTGTCTGTAAGAACTGTCTTAGCGAAGAAAGCGTCTGAGTACTCCACAAAGTCGTCCGCTGCTTGTTTAGACGGGCTCAGAGACTTGATGCCCTGTCGCGAAACCTTGCGGAGGACCTTGGCGAAGTAAGTCAATTGCGTCTCGACGCTGTGAGGGACTGTTCCCGATGGCCCCGTTGCTTGCGGTCCATGGACGAAGAGAAGGTTGGGGAAGCCAGGTGTTCCAAGTCCAAAGTATGTGTAAGGATATCCGTATGTTCCATCAGCTTTCCATAGGTTACTGAGCTCTTGTCCATGAGCGCGAATGGGAAATGCTGGAACCATGTCGACGTTGGCGCCGGTCGCGCAAATCACAGCATCGACATCTCTCCGCTTGCCATCTTCAGTCTCGATACCCGTCTCCGTGAAGCGTTTAATTCGTGTACGGATATATTCCACGTTGTCTTCAGTAATCGCCTCAAGGTAGCCTGGCCCCGGTGTCAGACGTCGGCAATTCGGCGAAAAGTCTGGGACGATATGCTCGAGAAGTTCTGGCTTCTTCACAAGGCGCTTTTCCATGATGTCAATGAAAGCTTCACGGAGCTTCTGGTTAGACTCGCTGTTACGGAAGAACGAGTCAAATCTGGTCCAGTATAAACTCTCGAGATCCTTTCGGAAGGCCAAGTATTCGTCGGGGTCCTCTGCCCATTTCTTCTTCTCTTCTTCTGTATATGGCTGGGCCTCAATCTTTCGCTCTTCACCAGCCCAGGATGCAGCAATCCATGTCTTGTTACGAGCATAATGATCAAGTCGCTTGACAATTGGTTGGAGGTTTGCTGTAACCTGGATACCGCTCGCTCCGTTGCCAATAACAGCGACCGTCTTGTCCTTGGGATCAAAATCCGTGCTCCAATTGGAGGCATGCCGAAGATGTCCTTTATACTCCGATATTCCAGGATAATCGGGCAATTTCCAATCATTGAATCGTCCGATACTGGTCAAGATGAACTCGTTCTTCTCGACCGTCTCTTCGCCCGTCTTCACGTTCCGTAGCTTTGTGATCCATACGCCCTCTTCATCATCCCAGGTTGTCCCCTCGACTCTGGTATTGAGCTTGACATATTTGTAGACGTCAAACTTTCGCGCGACCGATTGCCAATATTCGCGGATCTCGTGGCCGGGTGCATACTTGTCCGACCAGTCTGTCTTGGGCGCGAATGTACTTTGGTAGACGTGCGATGCAATATCGCATCTTACACCGGGGTAAACGTTCTCAAACCATGTTCCGGCCTACGAATACTTTAGTTATATCAATCATCAAGAAACCTGCTGATTTCACGTACCACATCGGCGTTCTTCTCGTAAATGGTAAGCTTGATGCCAGGGACCTTGGCTGGTAGTAGAATGCCTGCTGTGATACCGGCCAGGCCAGCACCAATGACCCCAACTCTTAGCGGGCGTGGCTCGTCAACGAATCTGTCAACCAGTTTCAGGCGAGGGTTGTGATAAGGCGATGTCTCGTCCACGTCTGGTCCATCTCGTATGGTTGTTGGTGCTCTGTCCTTGGTCTGGGTAATTGGGGTCGACTTCTCTGCCGGCGCACTCTCTACAGCAACGTGCGATAACTCTGACTCTCTTCTATTGAAGTCATTGATTGCGCCGTTAATTACTGCTGCGGTAGCCATCATCAATTGACGGGAGTATTGTGGTCGGGAATGATGGTGAAGGTTCAATTACCGATGAAGCTCTCCAGGCGACAGGACTGGGATACTCAATACCTTGAGCTACTCTTCTATCCTTATCGCATCTTCCCCATGAGCACGTTAGCTTGCTCTTCTGTTACATCATACCGTAATCTAATCATTCTGCAAGGCTATTCGCTGTCGTAATTCCCGTTCCTCTTTCACCATATTGCGTCTTTGTTAGTCTCAATCACGCTTGTGCCCCACGCTCTCACACCATCGTGGCCCTGTCGCTTCAACATGAGACCCTGAAAACTCGGTCCAATCAAGTCCAAAGTAATTAATTACCGTCGCTTCCGATATGCGGAGTGAACTTGAAGTAGTATCCGAGGTTGGAAGGTTTACTCAAGTAGGCCGTCGCCCGGCTTCGCTGTTATAGATTTGAAAGGTGCGCGAAAATGCGAGACCTGGGCTCTTCGCTCTTCTCCCCCCAAGCCATTCCTTTGGGTCACTCATAAGTGTGGAATTTAATAGTTCTTTAAAAGTGTTTGAGAAGTCCGCTGTGTCACTGCATTCCTTTAGTAGACACATCATCGCATCTCATCCATCTTCAAGCTCAAGAGATCACTTATCTCATATCCTATCTTGTAATTCAGCCCCCGCGGTCTTATTTATCGAGTACAAATTGTTCCCCAGTCCACCCATAAGTTCGGTAAAGTCTTCGTCCATGGCGTCTAGCAATGAAAAAGGGTACTTTATTATGTGGGTGAGGCTCATGAAAATGAATACTTCCGTCAGCTTCGAGAGTATATGGCGAGAATTGCCAAACAGACCCGTACAGCTTCTCGGCAGCAAGCCCAACTGAAGTCAATGCATGCAAAAAGTCGTTCCATGGAACTTCGCCTGGCGTAGAAGTGACATCTGGATCGTAAAAGAGAATGCGGAATGTCCTGAGTGCTCGTCGGTCGACCTTGAATACCGGCTTTAGATCCTCAAGTACGACCTCGGCCATCGCTTCAGTTGGAGCTTCATCGGCCTCAGTTGCTTCGGTCGTGGTTCCTCTTGTCTTGAGTTTCGCTTTGGTTGGTTTCACGGAAAGACGACCTGACGCCTTTGTGTCTCGTTCGTCATTGGACAAACCGAAGAAAAACGTCGACAGAGGTTGCTCAATGTTGAGGACTTTCTTCTTCTCTTTCGTGGGCTCGACCCATTCAGGTGTCCGCTGCAAAACACGGGGACTTTTGAGGAGTTCCATAAGGATGCTGTCGTTCATACTCTTTGTCCGCTCGTAGAGATATTGGTCTGCTCTGGCCCAGAAAGCATCTAGATTCGACTCTGCTCGCCGCATCATCTCAACGTTCTCCTTATTCCTGCGTCGGTGTTCCGGATATGTAAACTTCCCCAGATTATTTTCGAAAAAAGGGAGAAGATCGGGTGCCGGACTACTTTCGAAAGCTTCGTGAATTTGCCTCAAAATGTCAAGCCTGGCTTTGATAATGTTCACCGAACAATCCGTAGCTTCCTCGCCGAGCTTACCAGCGAAACCTTGACTCCATGGCCTGAACCGCTCCAGCGCATGTAAAGTTTGGATGATTATAGCTAAGTCACCCATCATTGCAAGGGCAGTTGGTGACAGCAAGTCGCGAATTGTCTTATCCCTTTCCGCCAGCAGTTCCAGATCATTCATGACCATATTCATTGCAAAGATATCAGCAACCACGTCATGTGTGTCATGAAACATTCCTTTCGCATAAAATAGATGCGAAACCACCCACTTGAGCAAGAATTGCTCGTTATATGTCAGAGGCCTATCCCTGTTCTCGGCACGAGAGCGCCAAAGGTTAAAAGCGGTTCGGAAAGGGGGGGAACGCTTGACCAAGAACAAAAGCTTACTCAGAAATATATTATCTCTTAGAGTAAGGACAAAAGAAAGGAAATGTCGAATCTGGTTATTGTATTCATCGGGCAGTTTCTTGATAGGGGACACGACACTCGCATACCTCTCTTGTAGTTCACACAAGCGTTTGGTAATTCGATGAGCTTCAGTGAAAAACTCAAGCATTGTGTATGCATCAGCCAAAACCTGACCAATGGCTGCTCCCCATTTGTTTTTATGTTCTCTCGTCTCGCCAACCAGTATCACATGATCGTACATGTCACTGATTTGTTCGGCAAAGTAATTGGGATCCTCGCGCATTGCCCATATGTGATCCTCTGCAGCGGCGGCCTTAGCCGCAAATAGCTTTTCAAGATTGGCAAACTTGAGCCGCGTCGGCACACGGTAAGGTGCTTCAAAGGTAATCTCGAGAAGGGAGGTCTGCAATCCTTCAGTCTGCGTATTCGAAGGAAGCTCGGGCTCGGCCTGAACAGGATACACATCACCAAATAAGTTGTGTGGCTCGATTTCGTGTAGGATTCGATAGCAACACTTGACAAGGAAGTCCATCAAGCGCTCTTGTATCTCTAGAATCACCATGCCCGCGGCGGCAGAGTACTGCAACAGCGGCCACTCCTTGCCATAGATGGTAGACGTAGGCCAGTCATAGTCTTTATTTGACAAATGAAGCCAAACTCCTGGTTTAGCTTCTGGGTATTTCCTCACAATCCCATAATCGTCTTCGGGAACGCCCCGGAGGAGTATACTCATGTGTTCTGTAGGGTACGGCCTTTCCACCATCATACCGGTCAATCTTGCCTTGTGGGCGTATTGTGGGCGTATTGTGCATCATTATCGAGGAACAAGGGAGGCGGGTGACGACCTCTAGAATTGAGAAGCAAGAGGAACGGCGTGGGCTTGCCAAGAGACTCCTTGTTGATATAGGGCCACAAGATGGAACTATGATGCTTGGCTTTAGAATCAGGGTCCGTGTCTACCTGTCGCCAAGTGTCATAGAAAGGCCGATGGGTCGGTGGCATGTCTGGCCATGCAGTGAGAAGGACCTCAAGCCGTTGCTTTCTATTTTTCTTAAGCCATCGCTTCTGTATGGTTTCTTCATGTCGCTCCAGAATTCTTCGAAGAAGTTCATATTTCTGATAGTTTTCCTCTTCTCTTTGACTCAATTTCAACCTCGTCTGCTGGTTTGTTCTTCAGTAGGAAAGGGTAAGAATCCAGCCCTTCTTGTCCACTATCACTTCCGATGACATCAGGGGAGGAGGTTTCATCATGAGGCATTTTTTTTCTTCAAATTGTAACACTTGTATGAGACTCTTCAATTCGGTTGTATTGTCGGTTACTCAATGTGATGTTGATGTTTTGAGACAGGTCCTCCCTTCAATCACGTGTCCAGAACTAGTCCAATTACGATTCGGAGTGAACGGTCGAACAATATTCCGTCCAGTGATTGTCTTCTTCTAGCTTATTGGTTGGACTTTTAATCTCTCCATAGTACACATCCAATTCGAAACCTGAGTTGCATGCCCACTCGAATCTACCATTCTGTTTGAGACCGTTAGTCTTGAGCGTATGAAAGCTCATTTTCCCCCGCAGTGGCTTAGCCTTACTGTATACGCGATAATTTGTCAGATCATTTTTGGGACGGTAAAATGTTTAACGCGATACTAATTAAATCCGTCGCTCCAATGGCCTCAATTAGCATTCCCCATACCCCGCCTTTGTCACATCAAAGGGTCTGGGGTAAACATTTTGGCGATAATAATGAGTCACAAGAGCCGATATCGAGGTATAAATTGCGTAGAAGACTACGGTATTTGTGATCATCAGAGAGTACAGCTCACTTCAATTCAAAATGTCTTCTGAGCCCATCACATTTGCCATCATCGGCGTTGGCCTAATTGGGCCCCGTCACGCCCAGACTGTGATCAAGAACAGACAAGCAAAGCTGGTAGCTATTGTCGACCTCATGCCAAATGGCGAACAACTAGCTCAAGAGCTTGGAGCTGCCTACTTCAAATCTGTGGCCGATATGTTACAATCGTCCAATAAACCTCAAGCAGCCATTATCTGCACGCCCAATCACACGCACGTCCCTCTAGCCTGCGAGTTATCCTCAGCTGGTATTCATGTTCTTATTGAAAAACCTTTCTGTACAGATATTCAGAGTGGAAAGGATCTGGTTGATCACCTTGATAAATTAGACGTCAAAGCTTTGGTCGCACATCATCGACGATTCAATCCCTATATGATGACTGCAAAAGAAACTGTTGGTTCTGGTTCTCTTGGAAAGGTCATTGCAGTGAATGGAATTTGGGCGACTTATAAACCAATGGAATACTTTGACCCTCCACGGGAATGGCGAAGAGAGAATACGGGCGGTGTTGTTCTCATCAATCTTGTCCATGAGATTGATCTGCTGCACTATCTCTTTGGTCCCATTACACGGGTTCATGCAGAAAAGACGATATCACAACGTGGGTTCGAGGCTGAAGAGGGTGCAGTTCTCACACTTCGGTTCAAGTCTGGTGCTGTCGGGAGCTTCCTGTTCTCAGACAATGTTCCGTCACCGCATAACTTTGAGTCAGGTACTGGAGAGAACCCTCTGATTCCTAAGGCTGGAAAGGACTTTTATCGTATCTTTGGCACCGACGCATCGTTGAGTGTGCCAGATATGACTCTATCTTCCTATGCTGAAGGCCAAAAGTCATGGCACCAAGAGCTTGTTCATAAGAACGTCCCGGTCCCAGATGGCGTGCCTTTCGAGTTACAGTTAGATCACTTCATCAAGGTTATTCGTGGTGATGCGACTCCGAGTTGCACACCAAGAGATGGCCTAGCTGCACTTGTTGTCTGCCAGGCTGTGAAAGAGGCATTAAAGGAGGATAAGACAGTGGATATTGACACTTCTGATTTTGGACTCTAATTTGGCGGTGCTTCATACTCTTCAAGATTTCTTAGAATTCAAAAAAGACGGATTATCGGGTATATCAAAATAGTAATAGCATATCGAGGCAACGTTTTCATTTCCAGTGGCGAGATCCATTGTACATCGTCTCTCAACATGTACACCAGCAGGGCGTTACGAAACCATCTTATACCGTTTCCTGAATGTTCTCTCAGTCATCAAAAAGAAGACCCAGTAGCCACTGGCAAAAACAGGGCCTGACCGGGGATTGAACCCGGGACCTCTCGCAAACTATAGCTCTTTGTAACCAGAACTGAGATGTCACTCCCGAAGCAAGAATCATACCGCTAGACCATCAGGCCACATACAAGATCCTGGGGGTATCATTGCGGCCAGAACCGGGTGCCTATAGACATGTCGACTCCAGGACAGCTCTTCCTGCAGATGTACGAAATTCGCAGACCACTGTTCCGTAAAATAAGCAACTTAAACCAAGTTATTCTTGAGCGTTACGTTATAGGTCGGATGCCAGTCTATTTGCTATCTATTTTCCGTAGAAAGTGGTGAATATCCGCGATTCGTCCATGAGAGGCTAGCAGACGGCACGGCTCGCAGGATATACCGCACTAGCCTGTGATTGATGAGAATCTATGAAAGCATTGAGTTGCGGCTCGGGATTCGGCTGTAGCCATTGTAGCATGATGCTGGTCACATCTAGGGAATGGCTTCGAAAGGTCGAGTCCCTCCTGGTATCGAAGGATGTCAAGGCAAGCTGAGGATCATGGTCTTTTGAGAGTTCATATCGTTTGGCTCTTCTGGAGAAACAATCGACTTTATATAAGGCCTCGTTCTATCGTGGAGCTAATCTAATTTGTTAGGGATCTGAACTATGCTTGACCTGACTATGACATGAAAGCAATGCAAAAGTTGATTGTTTCTGACCCTTAGTGCCTTAATCCCTTTTCTTGCCGATTCTTGGGAGACATAGCCAAAGACCCAGCAACGCAGTCAAGAAAGCCAGAATAATTGGCTAAAGAGTCTTGACGCCCTTGGCCTGAGCAATAGCACCCACAGCAAAAGGTAGAATCGCGGCACCACTGCCACCGAAAGCAGCTGCGAAACCAATTGTACTAACATGCAAGTGCTTAGGCAACATCTTTGTGGTAGCAACGACGACTGCAGGGAACAATGGACCAAGAAAGAATCCTTGGAGCGCTACTGTTACGGCCGAGACATAAAAGCTCGGAACCAACCAGAAGATTAGCTGCAATGCCATAGCGGCAGGCAGATACAGAGATACTGTTGGATAGACCTGTTGCCTCCTCTATTTGCTATTTGCTATGTTTGTTAGTTATGTTTGTATGTTTCCTTAGATGCAGTTTACCTATAGAGCAAACCTAAGGAACCTTCTAGAAGTCTAGCTAGGCTATATAAGCCCTAGCCTTCTGATCTAGATAGATAGATGAATTAAGTTGCTTCTTACATCTTAACAGATACTGCAACTTTGACATCAAGTAGGGGAGTCACGAATCCCAGAATAGCACGGCCAACGGCGAGACCTAACCAGAAGCCCATGGAGGTCATACCTGCTGGATAGTTCTCAGCCTTTCGCACGCGAATCATAAACTGGACGATCCAGCCAACGACAGAAACTTCAACACCAACGTAGCAGAGGAGGAATGCGGCACAAAGCCAAGTCATACGAGCGAAAGGAAGCTTGAACAAGGCTTCCTTCATGCCCTGGTTGTCCTCGTTACTGGCATCCATGGTTTGACGGTAGACTTCGGGGCCATTGGACCAGAATGCCCAGGTGCAAGCAATAAATTCGATAGTGGCCAGCCCGATCTGAGTATAACGGTCAATAGTGTACTTTCCATAAGCATACAGCACGTGCGACTCACCATCACATAGTAAAATGTATACCAAGGCAAGTCAGCCTTTGCGATCATGTTAGTTGCAATGAGAGGACTGATGACTCCTCCAGCGCCGTAAAAGGCATGAAGGAAGCCAAGAGTCTCATTGGCCCTATCGAGATTGCCAATCCAGGCATTCCACGCTGCATCACTGATTCCGTTTCCGAAACCAGCGAGACAGTACACAAGGACCAAGACGGGGTATGGAGGATGAACGGCGATTATGATGTAGGCGAAAATATGGCAAATTCCGCAAGTGATGCCAATTCCTCGCTGTCCAATACGTCGATGCAGTGTATTGTTCAGTACTGCTGCTAAGATATAACCGACAAAGGGTGAGAGGAAAACAAGAGATACTATGATGTAGCTCAAGTTGTAATATTCTTCTAGCTGCGAACTGTTAGCAACTCAGCCCTCGGAGGAGCCGGTTTACGTACGTATGGGATCAAGGCCTGTCATTTTAATGTCAGAAATGGTATCAAACAGGTGATTTCGCAGAATCATACGCCGTATGCAGCATCGTTAGCCCCGGAGGTCAAAAGACTCCAAAACGCCGCTCCGGTCCTGACAACATTCTGGCGGGGATATTTCCAGCTCTCAGCAACCTCGGCGGAAGTATTCTGTGCCGCCACGCTCTCAACACCGCCGTCTGAGTAATCTTGACCGTAGCGAGAGCCTAGCCTCTGGGTCTCGTTAAAAATACCGGATCCTTCACGGACCGCAGCGGCAGGGGGCTCGTTGATTGCGCGAGACGTCAGCTCGTAGGAGCCAATTGTGGCTGTAGAAGAGGCAGCCATAGTGGAGATGTGCTGACAGGAACGGAGGTTTAGGTTAAATTTAAACGCCGCCTATAAAGGAAATGAGAAAACAGGAGGAGGATTCTCAGCGACATGATGAGATTTATTTCTTTCTTTTAAACTTGGTTGTTGACGACATCATGTGGATCTTGAATACGGGATAATTGTTCAGCATTTGACGATGGGTTGACAGTATAACCAGATCAGGAATGGATTCACAGGATGCTGGACGGTTCGTCGGACCGTAGAGGAAGAGCTTCGGGTAACAAATTAGGGGCTAGCATTTTAAGTTAGGTAACTTATGCTTATTCCTCTTACGATTGTGAATCATGGCTTCGTGTGCTCTACCCCAAGAAGTGACGGTAACGGTAACAGTAACAGTAAGCAGAGCACATACGTAACGTATAGCAAAATCCTTTATCCCGTCTCACATGCAGAAACAGCATCAGGCAATATGCAACAGATCAGCGTTGGATCGCATCGGCATCGGCCTTCGCCAAGACACCCACGAGCGGGTTCAACGCGTGGTAATCTGAGGTGGGCTCCAATGTAAATTGGGTATGTACCACCTCTTGCCTGGGGCTCTCCCCTGGGGGCAAGAAAACATCAGACCTTCATATCGGGTGTCAAAATAAACTTAGTAAATATCATCCTAAGATTAGGCTAAAGTCACCTAAATCTTTTTGTCATTCAAGACTGAGGTACTGAGTTTTCTTTCCTCCCCTAGGCTCTCTCTATAATCACAGTGGCAGTGGCGGAGGCAGGGGGGCTTAGTAGCAGTCAGCAAGCGCAAGCTTCTTCCAAAGTCCAGACCACGTTGGCGTGAGACCATTGGACTCTGTGGCTTTTTGCTCTCCCTCAGCTGCTCTCCCAGGAAGCCAATCAACGAAATACCAGCCCTACCAGGAACCCAGCCATGTCACCCCCCGACGGAACAAAAGAGCTCAGCCCTGAACGGTGACATTGCAGAGATGGGTTTAGTGCTGAATCCAACAAGGCTGGGAATGGGTGGGAAATGCCGTGGTCTCTTCTTTTAACCCTTCAGGGTCTTTTTTTCTTCTTCTCATCCTCCTCCCAGATACTATACTAATCGATCACCTGCGAATAAAACTCTCAACTCGTTGCCAAGCAAAGGCCGACCTCCCTCCCACTTTTAAGCTCAGGGCACTGCGGGGAACTGACCGGGCCGCTAGGGCCTCTCCAAAGCATAACTCAATTTACCTACAGCTCCAGCTGCAGTTGAGTTCTAGCTCCTACTCCCGTCACCATGGAGCTGAGGGATTACCCTGATCACGATCCCTCTTCACAACACGCGCGATCGAACTGGGAGCCCACGAGTCCTTCTATCGCTAGGAAGCCTATCGGGTCCGTGAAGAATACCTCGCCGTACACCTCTCCCGACTACTCGACCTCGTCCTTTGCCCAGCGCGCAACTTATCAACCATATCTACAACGGCAGACCACGACCGATACGGCCTATTATGGCGCCTCCATGCCACTGGGAATATGGGAGCCAGCATATCCTCACACGCCTGGTACTGGTCGACCTCAAAATTACAGGGAGGACAGCAACGCTTCGCTCTTGATGGCTAGCGAGCTGCCGAAGAACAGTCCTCCCGATGTGCCTCAAGGTCCTCCTGGTATGCCTGGTCCTCCTGGTGTCCCTCCGAGTGGCCCTCCTCGAAACAGATTAATAAACTGGTGGATACATGAATGGAAACCATCATGGAGTATGTACGTCCTCGTCTTCTCCGGGATCGCATTCGCCGTGGGCCACCATTTCTACTACCGGGGACTGCATGGACAACTTGCCACCGACCAGCAGGGCAAGTTTCGATACGGCGCTCTGTTAGCATTCCTTTCCAAGGCCTGCTTTCTCAATGCCGTGGTGCTCGCTTTCCGACAGCGCGTCTTGATGATGATCCGTCGCAAGATGCTTACGCTCTCCACTCTTGACTCCCTTTTCGCGGCCTCCGAGGATCTGACAGCCCTTCTCAATTGGGAAGCTTGGGTAAATGCCAAGTTCGCAATGGCACTCACAATATTCATCTGGACGTCGCCTCTAATTGTCATTTTTACATCTTACACTCTTACTGTCGTACCGCAACGGAAGGAAGAAATAACACGCTGTCAAAATGTTCGTACTCTCAACTTCACACACGAGGAAACTGTGTACTGGAGAAACCCTGTCAGAGTTGATGGCTATTTTGAGTCATCCGTCTCCTTATGGAATTCCACTGCCCCGGCGGGTGAAACACCAGATAAGAACAAGCCTGAGGAGTTTGACTACTTCACGGCATCGAGTCGTCAATTTGACACCATCGCTTTAAAAACAGCATACACGCAGCAGGCCATTATGCGCCCGAAAGCGCCTGCGGACATTTGCGGCAAGGGTTGGAATTGCTCTTATACCATTGAGTTCGTTGGTCCAGGATACAAATGTACGAATTTAGCCTCGGGAGTGAAAGCCAAAGTGAAGAAGCTAGGTGACGCAGAGTGCCCCTTTGACACATCAGTCCTCGCTCCCATGGGAAACCTCACATACTATGCAATGCTGGACCGAGGAGATTACGAGAACCCCCAGATGGTCGCAGAAGCTGGTGGAAGACCCAAGGCGAAACCGCCCTACCCGAGGAACTTTGCTGCCTTCCGGACAGAGCCCATCCTTTGGTTCGGTTACGCTGATGTTGAGGACAGAACCAAGCCGCAACCCGACAAGCCTCAGGAAGGCGACTGGTTCAAAGCCTACACCCCCACCATTTTCGGCTGTGAGCACTACCAGACCAAGTACAAGGTTCAGTTCAACCACAGTGGCGGGGTTCAGTATCACGATGTCAAGGAGCGCAAGTTCCTCAAAAAGGTCATAGATACGACCTTCATACCGGATAAGAAGGACCCCGACAAGAGGCTGAAGGACCGGACAGTGGCGACGCCCGAGGATAACTATGTGTTCCCCAATGACACCAAGAATTATCGCTTGACAGCCGCTTACCATGCCGTGGGAAGTCAATTGCGGGCCATTTTGAATGGTACCACTACAATGCCCAACTTCAATGTCAACAGCGAGATTCTCCAGACGAGATTGCTTGATCGTCTCAATTACCTACCAGTTGCAAACTTCCCTCTCGAGGTGCAAAAGTTCTATGAGGAAATCCTGGTATCATTCCTGTCCGATCCGCAAATGTCAGCGGTATCTTGGGCAGCTGACCCGTCGAAATACTCAGGGCGATTCGATAGTGGTCCAGACTTGGATTACCCCTGCGTCAGATGGCAGAACAGAAACTGCTTCTTCTATAATTATGCGCAATTATGGGCAGTGTACGCGTTATCCATGGGAATCACCATTCTTGCGGTGGCGTCTGGCGTGAACGCCATGGAAGAGGATGCCATGATGCGAAGCCTGAGCTTCTCTGCCATTCTTGCAGCCACAAGAGCTTCCAGTCTTGACAAACTTCGGTGGGAGAGGGAAGCTGACGTCAAGAGTAGCAAGATTGGGTTCGGAATTGTGTCTGATCGGACTGGCGAGAGGACTTACTCTTTTGGCGTTGAGGGTGACGTGAGTCAGGAAAAGGCTATGGCCACAGGGCGCTCACCGGGTCTTTCGGTGATGAATTGGGGAGACAGGGCGGCGCGCAGAATGAGTTATGCGATGGTGAACAGGAGGGACAGACAGGAAAATTAGGTGTTTCATTTTTGGATGGGTTCTGATATAGGCTGGTGCATTGTTAGCGTATGGCATTGAAGCAAAGCACATTTGGACATGAGCGCATAGCATTGGATATTTAGTGTCGCAAAACAACTTTTTAATTTACGAAGATATGACCTTCATATTTACATTATCAATTGAGTTTGCATTTATGTAAAGCTTGTATGAGCTTCCGCCGAGATGCCCGAAGAAGTTGTCCGACTCCCCTTTCAATGTTTTGATGAGGCCCATCTACCAGCACGTTCAGTGAGGTCATGGTCACAATGATGTTTTTAATCAACATGTCCCACCACGCCAAAAACTAAGTATATAGTGATCTTAATATCAAAACGTGGAGAGATCACACAGCACACAAATCCACCTTGATTTCCTCAATTTACAGTGTCTATTGATCATTGTTCTGGCGCACCTGTAATGATCCATGTCAATTACGGTGATACTGGTGCCACACCGCTAAGAATAGGGAGGCCAAGCAATCTCAGTGGAGTACTTTAGAGCTCAGCTGTAGTGTACTGTACCTCCAGCTCCAGCTCCAGCTCCAGCTGCCACTTCAGCTTGCGTGTCCCAACCTTGTCCTCCGCTTCACACGCTCGCACCCAAGATGTCCATCCACGCAGCAGCTGACCTCTCGGACGCTGCGTTAGGCGGTCCAATTCGTATCAAGGACGAGTACTTCATCGATAACTACAACCGCGTCCTCTCCCTCCGCGGTCTCAATATCTCGGGTGCTTCTAAACTACCCACTGAGCCGAACGGCCTGTCTCACCTGGATCATGGCTTCTATGAGAACCATCGCATCGTCACTTTTGTGGGGAGACCTTTTCCATTGGAAGATGCGCCGCTGCACTTTCGGCGTCTACAGGCTTGGGGTGTGCCTTTTGTGAGATTGCTTGTTACCTGGGAGTCAATTGGCCATGCTGGTCCAGACCCTGAGGACCTGGATACAGAGTATATCGACTACCTGCGCCAATTGATCGAGCTCATGCCGGAGTACGGTATCAAGTGCTTTGTTTGTGCGCACCAAGACGTTTGGAGTCGCTACAGTGGTGGAAGCGGTGCGCCTGGCTGGACGTTTGAGGTTGTAGGTCTCGATATCGAGGCCTTCACCGACACAGGCGCTGCATATGTCCACAGTCAAGATGAGAAGAAGCGCGCGAATGCACCACCAAATCCAAAAGAGCCGGGTGGTCCATTCTTGTGGCCTTCAGGTTACCAGAAGCTCGCTGCGTCGACAATGGCTACTCTCTTTTGGGCTGGTGATGCTTTAGCTCCCAACCTCAAATGTCGTCGCAAAAAGGACGCTGGCGATGAAGTATCAGCACAACAATTGCTTCAAGATGCCTGCGTCGAAGCCTTCGGTCGCCTCGCAGATGAAGTCAGTCATCTCGAAGCATGCATTGGCTTTGAACCTATGAACGAACCCCATCGCGGCCTCGTCAACCTTCATCATTTCCACTTCTGGAACTACGACACCGACTTACACATCGGCCACTGCCCATCCCTCGCACAATCTCTCGCCCTTGGAAGTGGCTATGCCCAAGATGTCGATTACTACGTCAAATCATGGCCATGGCCAACTCGTGTATCCCACAAGTCTCGTATTGACCCCAAAGGTCGCTCTGCATGGCTGTCCCGCAATGACCAACCTATCGGCCACGGTCGGGGAATGGGCGAATGCCTGTGGCGCGCCCATGGCGTCTGGGAGTGGGACGAAAAGAAGAAAACAGCTCGCATTCGCGACGATGATTATTTTGAGGTTGATCATCGACCCGGTCGTGAGGGAAAGCCTATTGAGTGGTACAATGACTGCTATGCGCCTTTTCTGCAGAAGTTTACGGAGCGTGTGTCGCGCAAGAAGGCGAAGCAGTTTAGCTTCATTGAACCGATCCCCAATGAATTCATCCCGCCTTGGCCAACGCAGGATCCTGATAACAAGAAATGGCTTCAGCAGAAGTATGCCGAGAAGGAAGTGATCAAGGTTCCACGCCCAAACAACTTTGTGTATGCGCCTCATTTCTACGATCTCAACGTCCTCTTTAACAAGACTCATTCGTGGATGAGCGTCAACGTGCAAGGTCTCACACGAGGCATGTTTGTCCTCAACGCACTCTACTTTGGCGTTGCGGGACTTCGACATAACTACATAAGGCAACTTGGCAACGTCGTCAAGTACGGAAAGAAATCCCTGGGCAAAGTTCCCATGGTCATTGGTGAGATCGGCCTCTCGTACGATATCAACAAGGCAGAAGCGTTCCAAACAGGGTGCTACGACGCGCAACGCCACTTGATGAACGGCTTGATCTGCGCAATGGAATACAACAAACTGAACTACACACTGTGGAACTACAACCCAAATAACAGAGTTGCATACGGCGATGGGTGGAACAATGAGGATTTCTCTGTCATCAATGGTGACGAGGTCAGCGAGAATGGCCCCGTGCGACCTGACTACCGGAACCACCTTCACGAGCATGACGAGCTCTACAAAGGCGGTCGTATCCTCGACGTGGTCATCAGACCATATGCTGTGAAAACAGCCGGCATTCCCAAAAAGTCCAACTGGAACCATAAATCACTACGCTTCGAATATGAGTGGACCAGCACAGCGACCAAAGAACCTGTCGATGAGAAGACACATCTCACTGAGATTTTTATCCCGGGGTATCACTACGACGCACACAAACTACGTGTCCACGGAACAAACGTAGAATGGACGTATGACAAGCCTCGTCAGACGCTATACGTGCGCAGCAATTTGGCTGGGTACCACAGCATTATCGTGGCTATTGAGAATGAGGCACAGCATCTTCTTGAAAGGGGACGACGACGAAGAGAGTTGTACCCTCCTCAGTTTCCTTTCAACTTGGTTTCTCCAGGTGTGGAGGACTTGATAGAGGATGTTGACTGGTCTAAGATGTTTGCATACCTGCCAGTTGTCATCGTCCTTTTGATCGCTTTTTTCATGAGGCCTATGATCGCGTGGGTGCTTTAGAGGGTAGAGCATAGATCTTCTTGTAACCACAATGTTTTAGATTGGAATAGAGTTGATAATGGATTAGACAATATGTCTTTGCACATAGACAAGAAAAATACGGATTGATAAGAATGATGCATTCTGAACTTGGTTCGATGAGCGTCATATCCCGCAGGTGTATCAAGCAAACAGACCAAGAATCAAGGAAGGATAGGAGAAAGGCATAAAGATTAGTCACAATATCAAAAGGTTCATTGTCTTTGACTGTTATTATTCTTATATGCTAATTGTTATGAAATCGTGACGCTAATCTATCAAAAATGTACTTTTACTCTGCATCTAGAGGGCATCTTGGTGCAGTGTTGTTGACCTGAATGCCTCCTCTCTTCTTCTCCTTGCTGTCATGGAAAGGAAGGGCCCATCCCCCTTCAGTCTCGGGGGTAGAGAGCCATAGTCGAAGAAGATGTCTTCGAGGGACAGGAGGAAGGTGGTCTATAGCATATTAGTACTCTCATAACCAGCACGATTGTTGAATGGGATATCTTACCTGTGTATGCTGTTCGTGCATGGAGGAGATGTGTGTTACTAACGAATTGAATATCTCCAACCTCAAGAATCATATGCAAAGCCAACTTCTGGCAAGTCTCCTCCAGCACAGTCATAGCATGCTTTTGCTCCTCACTCAGAGCAGGAATAAGACCCTTGTCAGAGAATCTTGTAAGAGATCTCACAAAGTAAGGATCCCACTTGCAGTAAACTCGACCCTGGCCTCCGTTCTCGATGTAAAAGATGGGGTTTCGAATCCATTCCTCCTCTCCAACTGAGGTCTCGCCCTTGCGGTCAAAGTACCAGATTGGTTGCGTCAGAAGTTCAGCAACATCAGGGTTGTTCTTCTGAAGATCGTTCCAGACATTGTGGATGCTGACAATATCACTCTCACCACCCTCCTTGGCACGGTGGACGCAGAGAAGACCGACGATGTCGGAGTCATCAGCATGGAAGTACTGACGAGCTGTTGTACGATAGATACGAACGCGGTCGATTTGTGTAGCATCATCACCGACATCCTTGACGTGGCCGAGGACATGGCCGAGGCCGTTTTGGGAGACAAAGTAACCAATGTATGTACCAAGACCCATGTAGGCTACTGCGTTCTTGAGAGGACCCCATTCTCCAGCTGGGAAGCGTTTGAAAAGAATAAAGCCCTTGCCGTTGAGAAGGTCTTCTCGAAGTGTCTCGAGGACTCTACCCAAGTTTGGAAGAGGGAAGTTTGACTGAACATGTTAGTTTTGAAATTGTATTATGATACTGTCATCATACCTTGGAAATGCCGGTGAGGGGAGTGCCACTTGCAATGAAGGCATCAGCTGTATCGCTCAACTCTTGAATCTCCTCATCAGTGAAAGGGTGAGTCCATCGCTCAGGTGAGTTCTCGTAGTCCTCCTTCTTCCAAAGCGTAGGACCAGTGATCTCCTTGGGGAACTCAGAGTAAGGCTTCAATGCGTCATAAAGAGGAGGATGTTGACCCGAGGTACGGATGCCATCGGGGAAGATTGAACGAGGGGCATCTGCGTTCTTGACTTGGGGGAGAGGAGTCTGGGAAGACTCGTCGATGAGAGCACCTGGAGCCATTGTGATTGATGTAAGGACGCTATAAAGACAAGACAACGATTCCAATTTGAGTAGTGAGTCAATTGACATCAATTGCTATCCTCGGCAATCATCTTATATATACCCTTTTACCCAGGTACCATCCGTTACCGGCCCCCGCAGTGTAATGACGCCTTTGTTGGCGTATTGCGTGCTCGAGCTGCAATATCACGGAGTCGTACTCCCACCATCAACGAAACAAGCTAAGCATGTCAGCGGCGAAACTAGCCAATCAGAGCCTCGAATTGAGGATGACGTTATTTTCGAGTGCTACGAATCTGGGGTTTTTGTGAATTGAGGTGGTGCCAATTGAGTCTTGCACAGTTTCTAAGTTCAGGGGAGATGATCGCGGTGTTGATTAGCCCTTGAAATTTCCTAATGAGGATAGAGGTTGCGATTGCGCCATTGCTTGGACGGACAATTGCCGTTGAGGTAGCTTCGGGATTGTTAGTCACAATCAGATCAGTTTCATCTTCTGACAGCTCGGGTTTATTATCTGATGGGACTCACTATCTTATCTGTTTAGTGAGCTTAGTTTTTCCCAGTGGTGACTGAAACGAGCCTTCGAAAATGGCCACTATATGTTCCAGCTCTCATCTTGGGACAGCCGTCTACATAGGTACTTACTGCCCCCCTACACGCCCAACATCCTCACAGTTCTGTAACCCCATATCACCTATTATACTCCTATACGTACTCGCAGGCAGCAATGTGAAATCTCATGCGATGTCCGTCCGGAATCAGATTGCGCACACGCTGGTTTCCCTGTCCCGGAACGTCTTTCTCCCACCCGGCACCATCCATACGAACCTTAACAAAGCGCCTCCCATTTCTCTCGAATATAACATCCGGTACACTAGCCCCAGTCTCTATAGGCCTACTTCGTTTCAATCTGTAGTCAACGAGAAAGACTCGACCAAGGGGCGCAAACCACTCGGCAAACCTCCATACAGCGAAACGGGCGCTCATGCGATGTAAAGGGCGTTTAATATCAATCAGGAAAATATTTTCTGATTTTATAGCCCTATCAACTTTTCCCGTAAGGCTTGTGCCGGGTCTGATGCCCATGGTGGCGACTTCGTTCAGGAGATATGGTATCCGTACGAGATGTATAATATCTGCACCTAGGACACTGGTAAGTCTCGCTGTGAAGAGGTTATCGAAATATGATTCGAGAGGTCCTTTGGTATGCTTCTTCATGACTTCCCTGGACTCTTTGCATGCCTTCCACATGCCCTTGTCTTTTTCTCCTTTCTCATAGTCGCTTACTGTCTCACCTTTATGCTTCATGCACAAATCATACTCTCTCTCGAGGATGAAATTAAGTGTCGGCCTACTGATCGGTTCAGGGTCAGGGCCGTCTTCTAAAGGGTATACATGGACTGTGTGACAAGGCCGATCCAGAGCCAGTTCCCATATCATGAGTCGTAGCTCTGTTGGTAGCTTGGGAAAGCTGGTAAAGGTATCAAGCTGTGGTACTGGAGAAGACATGATTTAGGACTTTGGAGTTATTTCTCGATGATGGCTGGCCTTCAGAATTCTAAAAAGATCACGATTCTTATATAGTTATCTCATATTAATATCTGGACTATTATTTACGCACATATGCCATTTGTAGCCAATCATTGAGAGATCACGGCCTTCATCATGCACCTAACCTAGTCAATTTGCCTCTGTACAAAAGATTAGTGATTGAACTTGAGTCCAGTGCCGGAAAGAAATAAGAGCCGGACAGCATGTTCAGTTGTTCAACAGGTACGCACGTCCCAGAGTTCTCATGCAAGGTGTTCATTGAAGGAAGACGTATATTTACGATTACTTTTATTGTTCGTAATTTCAAAGCAGTTAATGCAGAAACAAAGAACACATTCATAGTATCTATGATCATAGCGAATATTATTTGAGTGATCACCGAAACTTAACTCCACAAGCTTGATCATATCATCAGATGTGCGGCCAAACGATACATTTGTCTGCTTGTATGCTTGTGCCAAAGGGCCTTCATTCTGGCGGGCCATCTTGGTTTATCTCGCTGAAATATCAACAAGAGTTGCCGAACCCTGATTGTTTGCCATTGTTTGCCACATCAATCAATGATAGGAGAAGCACAATAGACGTCCTTTGATAAGCAAATCGGTGATAAGAGCAGTATCGGGCGTGTAGCTTGCTACGGAGTACGGAGAGATAACGAAAGCGGATTTATCCTCGGAGCTGATAAGAAAGATAGGCGACCGCCGCGACCCGCTCTAACGATCAACCTCAGATAGCAATATAAAAGACAAACAATCCCCTTGTCTTGACTTGAACAACAAATTTAATACCAAGACTTATTACAGGCTTGCTACAAGTGTTCTTCAGACAATATTATCGCAATGGCCTCTCAAATAACAGTCACTCCCATCTCTCCATCAGCCGAGTCAAGCATTGACTTTGGCGCCATCGTCTCAAACATTGACGTTGAAAACATCAGTGGTAAGATACCATAAACATATTCGTGAATGATTGAAACAACACATAGTGGGAGAATACCCGTAAAAATCGGTAACCTCCTCTGGTAAGACATGTCTCTCATCAACAATGAGCCCGGGCTGACTGTTCCCAGATGCCGACTTCGACGTGATCCGTGAAGCACTCTTCACCCACCAAGTTCTCGTCTTCAAGAACCAGAACCACCTTTCCCCCAAGGCCCAGTACGAAATCACCCAGCGTTTCGATCCTGAAGCTACGGGCTCTTATGGCCATGGAAAGACCCTTGACGTAAAGCGCTCAGTCCTCCACCCTGACCTCAAGACCATCCCTCATCAGCCCCAAGTCCAGGTCATTGGAAACGGCTTCATTGAGGAGTATGAAGGGCTGAAGAACATTCAGCTCCGACATCCTCATCATCGTACATTCCACGCCACTACTATCCCTGATGAGAAGGATCTGGACTTCACCAGGTTCTACAGATGGCACATTGACGCCGCTCTGTATGGCCTCGCTCCCCCAGTGGTTACAGCACTCCTCGCTGTTCGTGTCCCCGGAGGTCGCAAACAGACCCTCGTCTATGACGACGGATCCAATGAGGAGTTAACCGTCCCACTTGGTACTACAGCCTTTGTGTCGGGTTATGCCATGTACGACCGGCTTTCGCCTGAGGATAAGGAGTTCGTGCGTACCACAAAGGTTGAATACGCTCCGCATCCATATGTTTGGATGAGCGGTGCAAAGTCCCGCTCCGATGGCCTGGGCATGGTCTCCGAGGGCAAAGAGATTCCTGTCGAGAATCTTCCCCCTGTGGAGGAGGATAAGATCCAGATCCTTCCTATGTGCTGGCGTAACCCTGTCACAGGCCGCTTAGCACTCCAAGTTCATCCATCTGCTGTTCGCAAGCTGCACCTCGCGGATGGTACTGTGATCGATGATCTTGCTGCCGTTCGGGAGCGGGTCCACGAGCTTCAGCGCCCTGGCATTGCTCCTGAAAAGGTTTATCCTCATGATTGGGAGCAAGGAGATCTTGTTCTCTTTCACAATCGGGGCGTGATCCATTCAGTGGTTGGTGCTTTTGCGGAAGACGAGGTTAGATTGTTCCGTCAGTGTAACATTGCTGGTAGTAAGCTGCCTGAGGGGCCAGTGGCTGTTGCAGCTAGTGCTTAGACGATGCATGGTAATTTCATGAGACAGGAAGGAGAAAGGCTTCATAGATACATGTGGTGATTTTAATGATAAGTTTGCTTGTTTAAAAAACTTTCTGAAGCCAATTGCCTGGATACAACCATACAAGCGAGTGTTCACACTGCCTGAAAGTTTACTCAACATAAGGTTCTGTCTTTAATTATTCATCTTGACATGTCCTGATGATATTGGCAAGTTTACATAAGTTCTAAGTTCTAAGTTCTGTCGGTGGTGGTAATCTTAAACTCTCAGCCATATCAAATATGGCTCTACAGCAAATA
Organism: Fusarium subglutinans; assembly: GCF_013396075.1. Lineage (NCBI taxonomy): Eukaryota > Fungi > Ascomycota > Sordariomycetes > Hypocreales > Nectriaceae > Fusarium > Fusarium subglutinans. The sequence continues at coordinate 47,536 of NW_023502137.1, forward strand.
GCATATCAGCACATAGTTTAATTTTTCCAGCATGGTGCTTGAATAGCTTACAGAAAGAGCTATCCAAAAGTAAAAATATAGATCATGGGGTATAAAGTGCCCAACAGCACATGCGAGGGGCATTTCGTCCAGAGTATGTTCTCTAATTCTTTCTAGCCTCATTCACCAACATAAATTCCTTCCCTCGATCGATTATATCGAGTATCAGCCATCATCAGCAACCCCAGATCTTCTCAGTATTCTCGAAGGGCAACATGTTGTGCATATGCAGCGGAGATTTTACTAAAGGTGAGCAATGTTGACAACTAAAGCCTTGGGCATCTCTAACCCCATGAAAGAATTCTTCTATGCCTCTTTGGCACACCTCAGTCTCCTGGTGACTCTTCCACATCTGAGTGACCGCTTTTTCCCTCGCTACGACGGTTCGGAGTCGATTCAGAAGATCACTTCGACGAGGGATAACTTAGCGATTTTGTCGTTTCTCTCCTTCTTGAACGGAGCCCTTCTCGTCGTTTGGGGTACCCTTGAGAGTACTCCTGCAACTTTTGGACCCCAGTCCTTGGGTGTAGGAATCGCTATGTTACTTGTGTGGTTTGTCATACAATTTACTTTTCTCGTAACGCTACCAGATAAGACTCGCTGAGTCAAACACGACTTTACCCTACGTTCAGGGCTACTTGTGGAAGAGACTCAATGGACTGGATGGTCGATTAATAGGCTCGTTGGTATTTAACAGTAATAAGACAAAGTTTTAGAGAAGAGATAATCCTTTCCGCCGCCCAACAAATCAAGACTGGCCCATCCACTGTTCGATCTCCGATATTGCATCCCTAAACAACAAGTCTGCGTAAAACTCATGAAATTTGAACAAGATCCGTGGCCTCAGAGGCTTGTTTTGAGTAGGGTTGCAAGTCATGGACTCATAGTGAATCTGCACTGTTTCTTCATTCTTCTCTTCCTTCGTCCTCACAACCACGAATCTGTGGACTCCAGCAAATACATCACTGTCACTTCCAAATCCAAAGTCGACATGGCTCTCAGTGCGATTTGATGCAACTTTGGCACCAATCTCAGTCTCAAGAACTTGAAAAACTCCGTATAGAATGGTGTTGACCGGGGGTAATGAGACTTCAGGAAGTTCTGTGCATGACCACAACTTTCTCGGGGCTGGTCCTGATTCTTTTCATCTCGTTAACCACTTAATGACACTGAGGCAAAGAACGGACTCACTTGAAAAGTTGACAAGGGCCATACCAAGAGTTGAGAGCGCAACTCGTTCCGGTCTAATCACAGCACCTCCAAAATATCCTTTGACGAATTTTGCCAATAAAACTTCATCGGATACATCGCGATGTTGAGGTGGTATGTCGAGCGTGATGTATCGAGAGTCAGAGTCGTATATGTGCTGTTTCGCGTTGACAACCTCGCTGACAGATCTCGACTTCTGAAATTTCTCTGGCACGGTCTTGAACCGCGTTATCAGATTCCGATCAACCTTGGACACGCGCTTCTGAATCGAGTAGCCATAGACACCGCCAGCAGTAATCACAGCAACAAGGGACGTTGCCAGTATTTTCCGAGTTAGGCCTTGTAGTGCCATAGTTTTAAAGACGTAATGATGATCAGCAATGACTTAATCGCATGATCGAGGTATTTCTCTCTATTTAACACTGATAATGAATTGACTCATCGTATAAAATGCGAAAACTCGTGATTGATGCATGGACCAGCTGATCTCTAGCGTGGCATGTCCTTTGGCTGACCTGAGTCCGGTTCTACCCGTCGTGTTAAAGCTCAGCGTCAGCTTTGGGGAAAGTTTCGGGCTCGCCTCTGGAGAATCGGGACAGAGTTGAGCCGACTCTGAAGAAAGCGGCGCGACATAAATGCACGATATGACATGACGGGAGGTTCATTGTTCCGCGCATCGTTTTGTCGTGAAAATGCATGTCAATTGAGAACAGATGATGTTATTGGTGGTGACATCGTGCAAGAAAGTTCACCAGGGTTTGATTTAGAGTTCACTGGCCAATAGTGATCTATAAAAATGTCATTAAACGGATATAAACATTATTAGAAGAGTGAATTCTTCAGGGTAGGTAACATAAAGAAAGGCGTTGGTGACGCCTTGTCCAGGTCTTGAATGACGTTGACCTTGGCTCAAAAAAATCTTCGGATCCTTTGCGGAATAAAATGCTTAAGTTAATAAAATTGTTCCCTCGTTCTAGCTTGCTCCTCCTGTTATCAAGCCGCAGCAAAGCACTTGCAGAACTAATGTCCAAACATTGTATGATGCAGTGTTCAACTCTTGTCTTGCCTTTTTATCCTGCTGGGCCGTCTTTGGCAGATCTTTGTTGTCTTTCTTTGCCATTGCTGAATCTAAAAGCCATTTGATGTCAGGTCGTTCCAATGAAACATATTATTCTTCGGATACATACGAGTCTTCAAAATGTCACAATCATCAAATATGGTGGGTATTCGAGCTACTATCGAGGCCTTGGTACACGGGAATTATTAGGGGATAGACTTTCTTAAAGCAAGATTCCTGGTGGATTTAACTGTCTTCCCAAGCCAAGGAATGTGGCTGAGTTGGTGCTCACACCGGGTTTACCATTGGTGGTATGTCTGGGCGCAGCCAATCCTTCAAAGCAAGGAATGCCAGCTTAGATTACATTATCATGACGTTGTCTGATCTGATAAGATCGCTGTTCACCTGGCATGGTCAGATCACAGGCCAATCAGGGACTCATCCCACGGTTGCAGAGCACAATAGCTACAACAGAAATCTATATCCTACTAATCTATTAACTCAAAACTCTACATTTCGCAACTGAAACATAGTAAAAGAAAGAAATACTCGATCAGAATCTCAAGGCTTGAAACAAGTCAGGGCCCAATGCTCAAGCCTGACGCTTCTGCTTACCGCACTTTGCGAGACACTCATCAACCTTGATGCCCATATCCATAGGAATAGAAGCCCTGATCTTCTCAACATCCTCCCCATCAACAGCCTCTCCCAAAAGGCGAATGACAGCGTCATCCTTGATAGAGAAAAGCCCAGGCGCAACACCAGCAAAGCCAATATCCTCGGAGGGGAATGCAGCGATAGCACTGGCGGGCTCGCAGTCAGGGTTGACCTGGTAGTGCTTAGTTCCCTGGTAGAAGATTGTAGCTTGGCCAGCGCTGATTTCGTTGCGGATCACGCGAGGCTTTCCTTCGGCGTTGAGGACGCCGGCTTCGGGAACGGCTTCGGTGTAGACGCGGCCGGACATGACGGCAAAGAGCTCGGAGGCTCGGGGGTGAGTGTGAAGCATGATCATAGAGCAGCCTGTATTCAATTAGTATGCAAGGTTCAGAGGCGAGAAGGGTGAGTATATACCTGGAATTTGAGCGGAAGCCAGACTGAGGCCAGAGCCTGTGAGAGCAGGGAAGGTCTGGCTATTAGCAATAGCACTGGGAGTGCTGTTGAAGCTGAAGAGAAAGTCCTTGTCCTCGGGAAGAAGACTATAGCGATCAATGAAGCTTTAATAGGAGTTAGCAATCACTTCACAAGGGAGTTCAGAGCTCATGGCATACACGTCGGCGAGTCGCAGCTTGGTAGTCAAGCTGACCTCAGAGGTCTTGCCCTGTGGTGCTGCAGCCGCAAAGGACGAGCAGGCCAAGAGAGCAGCAGCAGCAGAGATGACGACGTTGGAGAACATTTTGATGTTGTTGCGATGGAGATTGTACAGCGAATGCGAAGTTGCGAACGTTGTTGAGAGTAAGATGTGTGAGGATGTTGAGCGATTGTTGCTTGATCTGAATGTCTTCAACGGGCACATCAACTAGTTTATATACTTCAACCATTCAAGGACTAACATATAAACATATTGTTTCTACACTTGCCACCAGCCTCATCATGGCGTATCAGGGTCCTCCGTAGCCGGACACTACCAGCCCTATCCGCTTATACGCAACTAACATGGAGATCACTGGCTAACTTAATCTTGTTAAATTAAGCTTGATATTGGCGTAAGCGCCATACTTTCAATAGAATAGTTTTCCCATCGTCGATCTTGCGGCGGTGGATTTGTTTAGCGTATGTCGTGGGTATGGCTGGCGTACTCCCGCGTATTCGAGCGTATCCGCTGAGAAGCGTTGCAACGGCGGATATGTAGGTGACTGTGAGATCCAGGCGCATTATACTTCAGATTATAGCCATAGTAAGTGCAGTCAACTATTACAAATCTTGAGATGCGATGTAAGCTACTGGCGGAGTCATGGCCTTGCTCTTGATCGTATTCGAACTTAACCGCCTGGCTTCGTGACCCTGATACCACCACCGTCAATTCCAAATTGATGTCTTTGCATCCTTGCTGGATATAATGTTGTAGATATGCAAATTTCAGTGTAGAGTGACATTGTAACAAGTTGTTTGTGAAGTCGAAAGATCGCGACATGGCGATCCTCTATATAACCTAGATCATCCCCTCGCTAACGACAACAAGGCAATCTAGCACATCAAGCATCTTTAACACCATGGTCCCAAACAGCCTCAAGAGGGCTGTTGTCCTTCTTCTTTTGTCTGCCTCCTCCACTGCAGCACAGAATCCCTTCCCAGACACTACCACCTGCGATGAGACATGTCAGGCTGGAGTCATCAACGCATCCTCCTGGATCTCAGAGCAACAGTCTGACCCAACATTCTCCTTCTACAAAACCCCTTCAAACTTTTCTAGCAAGCCTTCTCCTGGTGTTGTACTCAAAACAGAGGATATCACTGACCTAGAAAACTACGTTGTCCCCAGTGGTCTGACCATGTCGCGAATCATCTACACCACTGAAGACCTTGATGGGAAGGTCATCCCCGCTTCAGTTTATGTCCTCTGGCCTTACTCTCCCTTTTCAACTGGTTCAAACTCTACTCAAAAAGGTCTGCCGATGGTTGCTTGGGCTCATGGGACTACAGGTACCTTCAAACCCTGTGCACCTAGTAGCTACAGAGCTTTACAGTATCACTTCCAAGTTCCTTTTGCTCTAGCACTTCAGGGCATTGCAGTTGTTGCGCCTGACTATGCTGGTCTTGGTGTATCTGAGCTGCCCAATGGAGACAACATTCCTCATTCTTGGGTTACGGCGCCGGCTCACGCGAATGACGTTGCTTTTGCTGTGACAGCAGCTAGGTCAGCATTCCCGGATCTTCTTAGTTCTGATGGCCCTTTTGTCGCGATGGGCCACTCTCAAGGTGGCGGAGCATCTGTAAGTTAATGTCCCTCCTTACAGACTATTCCCTGTGCCTAATTGCTTATGGGCACGGTCTATTACCATCAAAGTACTGACGCTGGCTGTTTCCTCTAGTGGGCTTTCGCAGAAAGACAAGCCAAGAAGCCTCTCAAAGGATACAAAGGCACAGTCTCCATAGCGCCAGTTACTAGGATCCTTGATGACTATGCCTACTGGACCGAGAACTCGATCGCATCACCAGGCCTGCTTGCACAATCCGCTGTCATCGACTCAATCTCCAAGATCTACCCCAAGTACAACTACACAGGCTTCACTTCTACAGGCTATGATCGCTGGCACAACGTGATTGCCAAGGTCAAGGGATGCTTCCCCGTGTTGGCCTTGGCGACAATGGATCTTGCCCCAACCGACATTGCGAAGTCGGGCTGGTATAAAGATCCGACTGCTAAGAAGTGGGCTGATAGAGTCGCGGTGGGACGAAAGACCTTCGCTGGCCCGTTGCTCGTCATTAACGGTGCAGATGACCATGTCGTTCGTCCCGGGGGTATTGACGCTGCTGTCAAGGACACCTGTGATTTGGTGAAGAAGTCTGGCAATAAGGAAGCTCTCGAGCATGCTACCTTTTCTGGTATGGACCACTTCTCTGCTATTCAGGCTAGCCAAATGAAGTGGATGGACTGGATCAAAAGTAGACTTTCCGGCAAGACCCTCGAGAAGGGTTGCTCTGAGGAACTTGTCGAGGGACTGAGGACCAACGACACTGTTCATACACTGGGTCCGAACTTCTTCTTGTCGTACTTTGATACAGCAGAGAGTTGGAAACACAGTCTGTAATGGAATTCAGTGGATGGATATTATATGTTTCAGTAGTTCCGAGACTACTGCTTTGGTTAGCTAGACTTGGATAAGTGCTGTACTGAATACGAGGAACGGGGCCGCGGCATGAAACAGATTGGCAGTATGGAATATTACTATGAAAGGGTCTAGAACAGATGGGATAGAGTACTCTGTACAAAGATAGCATATCAAAGAACGTTACATGGCGGCATGCCTCAAATGCCTCCCTCCCACGTATCCCTCAGCTGTATCCACAAACAATTTCCTCCCCTTGACATACGATACCATGAATGAGAACAGCTTCCAGTTCCCAATCTGACCCGTCGCATACTTCTTACCCAGAGACACGAATATCATCTTCTTAGTCGCAGGCTGATACGGCTTGATATCTCCTTTCCCCGTCAAAGTCGCGTCTAGAGCTGTCGCCAAGTGAATGATCTGATTGTCCGTGATGGTCAATTGCTTGGGGTCGATATTGCCCACATCGCCAATGCCCCAGATGTTCCTTGTCCCGGCCACTCTCATCTTTTCATCAAGCTTGATATTTCCACTGGAGTCTAAGAATGATTGTGGTACGAATGAGGTGTTGAGTTTGATGCCGTGCAGAGGTAGATAAAGATCTGTTGTGAGGGTGCTTCCATTGGACAAGTGAACCTCTGTCCCTTGACCTCTTTCGCTCTTCTTTGTTTCGGTGACGCGCGCATTATAGATGACTTTGACCCCAAGGGTCTTGAGGTCTCTCGAGACTGATGTGCGAACTGAATCAAGGGCTCCTTCCAACGGTTGTTCACCACTAATAACAAGGGTGACGCTCTTGGAAGAGCCGTATCTTGCGGCTAATTCTCCAGCAGCTTCAGTTCCAGTAGCACCACCACCTGCAATTACTATTGACTTTGAGTCTCCGACTTTACTTTGTAATTGCTTCCATGCTGAGATGGTCTCTTGATGTGTTCCAACAGGCTTCAGGGGAAGATCACTAGCCAGCTGAGACCCTGTCGCAATGACCAGCTCATCATACCTAATCTCGCGCCTGGTATTCTCATTAGAGATTACATGAACAGTACTCGATTCCGCATTGACTCCATCTGCTTTCCCGAGTTGGAACTCAAAGTTCTTAGAGGGATATTGATCGAAGCCGGGCTTGATTGGTAAGAAGAGCTGTTCATCTGGGATGGCGTCTGGTATTATCCCACGAGTAGCAGCGACATTCCAGAAGAAGTGGCTGTTGGGGGAGACAAGAATGACTTTGAGGTCAGGGACTTTGGGAAGGGTGTGTTTGAGAAGCTTGTGGGCGAGTGGAAGACCAGCCCAACCTGCCCCGAGAATGACTACGGTTTTTGTCATGATGGCTGGCGATGCTGTTTGAATGATATCCAGGTGAAATTAGAGTGTAATAGATAAGTTAATAGTCATTTAGTACTGTGATCTCATTTATACAAACTTACAGATGCTCGGTGTCGGTGATGTACGTATGTTGGTGTTGAGAACAGTTTTATCTAGGTGTACTTTTTACGAACTACGAATTGCCTGTAGATCTATGTATCTCTGTTAGTGCTCTCCGTCCCTCGCACTCGGTGTTGGATGCTCCGGTGGCAGGGATCACGACCGAACGCCGTGTCCGAGAACAATGACGATCCCCCGATCCTTCGGATCCCCTCACCAACAGCTTCAGTAAGCAAAACATAGGCAATCTGTTACATCAATTAAGCTTCAATTAGCGCAAACTCCTTATTTCCGTCTCCTGTTATCCAAATATCTACTCGTTACCACCCTAACCTCTGTGTCTCTGTCTGTCGGAGCTAATAACCCCCGATGGACCAGTCCCTATCAACATCCCATGATGAGGTCACATCCAGCCTCAAAATCTGGAGCTGTGTAACCTGTCGTCATCGCAAGATTCGCTGCGACAGAAAAGAACCATGTAAGAATTGTATTAGAACCAACATCGACTGCCATTTCCCTGTGACAGGTCGTATACCAAGACGAACTCGGGATGCAAAGACTCCAGCTCAGAAACAATCTGAATTGCTCAGTCGTCTTCGTCGTCTCGAGTCAGTCGTTACTGAACTCGCGGCGCAGGTTGAGGATGAAAATGGGGCCAAGACTATGGGTCAGATAACAGTGGATAAGGAGCCTACAGAGTCTTCGTGGGCTACGTCATCTGGCAGTTTAGATCATCAGGCTTCGGAGTTTGATGAGGATTTTGGTAGACTTGTTGTTGACAAGGACGGTACTCTTCACGTTGGAAATCGCTTTTGGACGGTATTTTGCAGCGAGGTTAGTACTCAACACCCTAGCCGTGATCTGAACACTAACAAGTGACAGGTCGACAATATACTTCAAGCTGTGCACGACGTGGAAGATATCTCGGAAACCCAAAGTAACTCAATCATGACAGAGCCTTATAATAATGGGACTCCGGCTCCCCTAAGTCATCTTGGCTTTGTCTTTGGCAGCGCAGAGTTCGCCAAAGCGTTAGATGGGCTCAACCCCATGCCCTCCCAGATGCTCTTTATATGGCAGACATATGTCGAAAACGTTGACCCTTTCATCAAGGTCCTTCATACTCCAACGATTGAGAATATTGTCAAACAATTAAAAGGCAACTTTAGCTCTTGTGGTCACAATGTAGAAGCCCTGTTGTTTGCGATATGCTTAGCGGCCATTGCGTCCATGGACGAAGAGACAGTCTCGTTCAACTTCAACATACCTAGAGAGCAACTACTCCAGCGGTATCAATTTGGTACTGAACAGGCACTCGCTCGTGCCAACTTTCTTACCACAAAAGACATCACTGTCATTCAAGCCCTGGTTATGTACCTATCGCTGCTACCAAACATTGGGGCTCAAGATAAGGTATGGCCACTGACAGGTTTGCTCCTCAGGCTAGCAAAATCAGTAGGCCTTCACCGTGAGGGAGACCCAAATCAGTACAATCAGCTTGAGAGGGAGGTCAGACGTCGGCTCTGGTGGCACATCTGCTTCATCGATTCCAGCAGTCGACGAGCTGACGCTCAAGACCTGTCAATCACCCCAGTGTCCTTCAGTACAGGTCTCCCTACAAACTCAAATGATGTCGACTTGGATAGCTCAACCACTCAGATCCCAAATCCTAATCAAGGGTCAACAGGTGTGACACTCTGTCTCATCCGCTGCGAGCTGTGGTATCTCACACAAGCCATCCGCGCCGATACAACCGACTCTCTAGAGACCCGTCTCGGCCTCTTCAACGCCCTGAGACAAAAGGTTGAGAAAACTTACTTCCAGCATCTACAGCCCAATCAACCATGGGACGCCTTCATCAGGACGATGACAATTCTGTTCTTTGCCAAAGTTGAACTAGTCATTCGACGACGATCAAAAACTCTCCCTGCAGCAGTTGAGCTACTGAACCCGTCTATCACAATCATTAAAGCGGTTCAGTCGCTCAAATCAGAGCCCGCGTGGGTGAAGTGGCGTTGGCAGTTACAAGGACAAATGCCATGGCATGCAATGGGTGTCTACCTCCGTCAAGCATCTCGACTCCCTTGGACTCGAGAACTAGAAGAAGCATGGGGCGCGACTACAACTCTGAAAAAAGGAGTCGCAGAAGAAATGCAGACGGGGCCACTGTGGAAGTCTTTCATGCAGCTGTTCTCGGAAGCTAAACAGCATCGTGAAAAGGAGCTTAAGGTTCAAGGAACAAATGCCCAACATACCCGACAAAAGGGAGACCGCGTGAACTCTAATATCCAGCAAATGCTCAGCAACGCTGAGAACATGTCAAACGAGATCCCTGTTAATCATCCTCTAATTGATACTTCAACATTTGACTCGTCTCTGCATATATCTCCGCCAGCAGACAATGGGGCTCTCTCCGTGGAACGTCTGTCAACGAGTCTAGGTACAGCGACTGATGATGTTCCTTCATGGGTTGAAGCAGGAGGTAACATGAACTTTGGTCAAGACCAAAACTTCGGAAACTCGTCCTCTGATGGAATGGCTGATGGGGTGGATTGGGAGGCCTTGATGGATCTGGATGAGACATGGAATTGGGACTTCCTGTAGACCACAGTAGATTCCTTTAGCTGGCAGCGATGGACAAACTTGTTCATTCAGACTTTAGACACTTCCAAGTATACGAGAATAATTATTGCCTGTTTTCTCTTTTGCATTCCTTGCATCCGCTCATGAAGAAGACGAGCTCACACAATCTGCCGAGTTCCGGCCTTTCCCTACGATGCATTCCCATCTTCGATAAAGGGTCACAAATGTTGCCTTTCGCAAAGTTAAAGCTCAGATACCACTGAATTAGGTTATCAAAAGCAAATATACTCCTTAAAATCCCTAGTTAGGTGCTTTTACGAGCCGTACAATGGACCTTTGCTGGTGACATTCCGTGATTTCACATACCCAGTTCCCACCACGCGCACTATTGACTGAGAGGGTCTGTCTCTATTCGGAATAGAAACATTGCTTTTCTCAATAGGCGGCAAACCGGCACCCAACTGTGGACTCTGTAAGATCCTATGTAGGGCCGCTTGGAGCTTTACATCCCTTGGCTTGATGACCAGTGGCATCTGTCACACATCATTATCAACATCCATACGTACAAGAGGATGCGATGTAAAATATAAGCAATTAAGAACATATCTAGTGCATGATCTACTGCCAGGAACAGAGCGTTCCTGGATCCTTTAGTTGGATCTCAACAGCCTTAACTCCATCAAAGTTACAACGTTGATATTCACATATCCAGGAACGATTCTCCACGCCCTGTGGAATACCGGCACATTTCGTCTATTACGTTTCGCAAGGTCCCAGAGCTATTCAGGGTCTCGAACAAATAGTGCAAAAGTAAAACTCCTATTCACAGCGTTGCTAATACCCCAGCTTCGTATTACGGCAACCGGAACGTCTAGCTCTGCAAGGGTTCAACCTTCTGGACCTCGAGTATCGTGACGGGCCAGGGGGTCCCGGCTAACGGCAACGACCTCATCGTTTGTCAAGGGAGCGTAGCTGATCGTATAGTTAATTGCGTCGAGTGACTCGAGTCAAATGAAGACCGGTAGCTGAATTCTCAGCTGCTGAGCCTCACTAGGGCGATAACCCGCTGTCACAGGGCCGAGAACACGGTTAGTGATGTGCAGAATATCTAGAATGGGTCTATACGAAGACATCCATCCCTTGGCACCATGTGGTTTCGACGCTTGACACAATACATATCCGCCTATACCTCAACTTACCGCCTTATCCCCAGGGTATAGCAATAAAGTCTACATCATTCCACAAGAGGAGTTTCAGAATAACAGGATCCAACTTCGTAATGATGGATACGGACGGGCCAATGGATGAATGGGCCATATTTCGGCAGCGGCGGGCAGCCGGCAGTGACGGCGGGATAGTCTCAATAGTTTGCGATAGCTTATGACTGAACGGGAGTTAGCAGTGGGACTAGTGGGCAAAGTGTCGTATAGCAAGTCATGATGTGATTCCAAGACTCGGCCGAAAGTTATTACGAGGAATTGAAGGGTCGGTTTGTCTCGGCGGTTATAATTAACCTGTCAAGCAAATAGTCATGTCATGTCTCGTCTCGTCTTTGGAATGTCTTGTCATGATGAATAATGACGAATCTGAGACTCATTACCACGAGTACAGCTACATATCCGTACAATCGGTTCAGCATTTGCCGTCCCTTGGAATGATTCAGAACGCCTCTGCCGGTTTCCCAGAGAACAAAGCAAACAATGATTCGAGGGTCCAGAGGTTGAGCCAGATCTGTCGAGATATTCCCATGGAAACGTTGGATCGAAAAGTCAGATTCTTTCGCTCCCGCCGTTGGTGGTCACACCAGATCTGCTCATCCTCCAATAGAAAGGCCAAGGTATTTCTAGATGCTGCAAACAGTGGCGATTCGAGATAAATAAAGACACGAACCAACTGATAGAGGGTCAGGCGTGAACGTTACTGGACAGGCTAGACAGGCTAGACAGGCTATATGCAAGCCACGCGAAGTTGCCAGGGCAGAATGCCACCCGAGTTTGAAAGCCCCTATGCGCGCAAATGCAATACAACAGAGTGTCATTATCAAGAGCGCATAACTGCATATGCATATATCGCTGTGCATCGTTCCGGACATAGCGCGATCGGGCACTCGCACGTCCCCCCATGCCAAGTCGCAGATGCCAAGAGGCCATTGCAGATTAGGTGCTCAGTCGACAAGTTTCACAATAACGGCTGCCAATTTGAGACCCTGCTAGCATCTCTGAACAATCGCAACAATCACACCGAGATTTCAACACTGATCGTCCTCGATAGGAATTTCCAACGCTAATATTTAAGCGCAACGCGCGACCGGGCGATAAGGCTGTCGTCGGATTGGATTGGATAAGAGAGCCCTCGAACCAACTGCAAGGAAAAGGGGGTGACGGGTAAATTGGGGGCGGACCGTTGTTTAATGAAAAGAGGCACGGAAACGAATTAGTGGAACTTGTTCAGTGGACCGGACAGTAAGTTTCACGGTTACAAGATATTCCGTGTGCGTCTCAGCTTTGAAGAACCGGGCTCTGTGTTACTTTTGGTGCCGAGACAAGACAAGGGCGGTATGAGACGAAAACTGATCGCCAAAGCTCAAACATAAGCAGTCAAGTCATACCGCAACTACTCGAGCTCAAGGAAAGCATTGTTTTCCCCCTCTGGATCACATCTAGTCATCCTTGCAGGATATGACCATGCTGGGCATGTCTCCTGAACATCGCGGGAAGGAATGGAGTTGAAGTGGCATGGAAAGATTGGGATTGTCATCTTTTGCGAAACGCCCTAGATCTGCAGGATTCCAGATTGCTCCGCAGTAAGCAATTGGATAAGATGAAGGAATTGGCGCTTTTCGAGCCGTTATTTGGTTCGGTATGGCTTTAGATAGTCTTGCGTAGTGTCCTTTTTCTTTCCGACGCTTGTTGAGGGATTTGAGTATTTGATCGTCGGTCGATTCTGGTTTGGAGCCCTGACTTGGATGCTTCGAGAAAGAATTGCAGCCTGGGCTACGCAATCCAATGCAACCTTATTCTGACGAACATTGCGCATGCCATAGAATGGCTCTGCTGGAAGTTATATACGGCTTTGAGTAGTGAGGCTCTACTGAGTTTTGATGATAATGGAACTCAATTCAAGTATCGATTCACAATTTCACATGGCGTCAAATACAAGATTTTACTGGTCTAGCAGGGTCTCTAATCTCGAAGATCCAATGTGGCTTGCCGATGCTGAAGCCACGTTCTATTTGGGGTTCTGTTTCAAGCCTCCGACGCGATGTGTGTCACTGTGGGGAGATTGAATTGAAGACCAATTGAGGCGATGCAAAAAATGAGGCAATTGCGAGGAATATCCGTAGTTTGCATTACATTCCGAGTAAGCGTCCGGGTTAAACATCTGTGCCTAGCATTTGTCTCGTCCTGACTTGTCTTGTCGAGGGAGTCTTCTCAGCAGCAGGGAAACCCTTGAGTTTGAAGCAAAAGTTTGATGCGGGCTAATACCAAGCTTTTTTGTCTGAGGTAGGTAGGTCGCGGGCGCCTCCTACGCCTGCCGAGCCCCTGACGAGTTTGGACGGTCCCCCCGTAGAAACGTAACGCCCCCTGAGCATCTCAGCAATTGGATGGTAGCCAAGAGATCCTTCGGAGTGGTAAAGGCGAAAAAGCCCAGCTTTTTAATCGCTGGGGGGCTCTGTCGCTTTGGGCTCAATTGGGGATGCGGTTTTAAAAGCGGCGGGAAGCGTCGAGATAGATAACCGCCTGAGAGTAAGCACATGCGGGCAAGGATGGGGTTGAGGCGTAAATTCAGTTACAATCATTTCCTTTTCTTACACTGTTCTGATGAAGACGAGAGTTTCTGGTAACAAGGCCCCGCTTGCGCGTCACGTTAAAGCCCCTATCTCTCCAAGTCCCAAGTCCCAAGTCCCAAGTCCAGGTCTAGCAGCTCCAAGCAAGCAAGCCCGCCCGTCCCAACCAACCAACCTCCACTGAACTGAGACTAAACTTAACTTATCTTTTGAGGTCGCCTTCCTTTCTTCTGCCTTAAGGCTTATCCCCCCCAGACCGGAAACCCCCCTCCTATCCAACCTTTTTCTTGCCTTGTTTGTCCCTCGTTCCTCGCAGCAAAAAATCTCTTGGCTCATTCAAGACTTTTTACCTGCATCGCCAAACTCGTTCTTTTTTTCCCGCCGGTCGAGGGTTGTGATGATTTGATATTTCTCTCCTTCAACATCCATCCACTCGTTGCAATTTTACATCGGTTCGATCCGACCGACACTGAGACTGAGACTGGGACTGTACAGGTACAGACAAAGGCTCAAATCGCAAATCGCATCGCAAATCTCACATAATGGCTGTCGCTCTTCCAAGGCGATTTTACTCGCTACTCTGGGTCGCAGTCCTCCTTGCGCTCGTTGTATTCTTCATCTTCCTCCGCGAAGACACCTGGTCTTCAATTCCTCGACCTCCCAGCGGCTGGAAGATTCCTTTCACCACAGACGATGGCGTTCTCTCATCATGGATGGGCGGTAGCAAGAAGCAGGGTAAGGACCCCAAGGAGCCTCTGCGCATCATGCTCGTAGAGTCCTCAGGCACACACGACGAGGTCGCCGCTGCTCTCATGCACGCTTTCGGAAACCAGGAGGGCTCCTCGCTCGACGTCTACTTCGCCAATCAGCGCTTCAACATGCAGGGCATCATGGCCAACTTCACCCTCGCTGCCAACGTCACCATCAACAAATGGGACAAGTTCGCCAACGACGTCACCGAGAACCCCCCGCATATCCTCGTCTCTACCACCTGCGAGTTCGATCTCGACCGTGGCACCGATCCTATCGTCAACCTCCTCAAGACCGCAAACACCCATCTCTTCTGCACAATCCACCACGCTGATCGATGGGCCCAGGGCAAGTACGTCCAGGCTGTCCGCAGCTGGGCAGAGCACGAGCGCGTTGACTTTGTTGGTCTGAGTCAGCACACCGTTGACTTCTTCCTCAACGACACCATTCCCAAGTGGCATACGGCTGCTAACCTTACTACTCGCGTCATTCCCCCGGTGTTCCCCGTTGACATTCCCGATCCTGATCTCGAGCCTGGCATTTCTCTGTCTCTTCAGGGCGATTACTCTGACGGCCGACGTGACTACAACGGTGTCTTCAACCATCTCGGCAGCGTCATCCGAAAAGCCAAAGAGGAGTCCGAAGGTCACACACCTCAGAATGTCAGCCTTCATCTCGTCGGACACGGCACTCATCCCGAGGTTCCCGATCACGTCAAGGACCACGTCTTCTTCGACGAGGGTCTTTCCTACCCCGATTTCTACACATTAATGTCCAAGTCTTTCGCTGTTCTTCCGGCGTTTGCCTCTGAGACATACTTCGACCGCAAGGCCTCTTCAACCATTCCCGCAGCTTTGATCGCAGGAGCCCCTATCGTTGCGACAGAGGAGCTGCTCAAGGCTTACTCTTACCTACCCCGGGAGGCTACCTGGGTTGCCCGACCAGGCGAGGGCGAGATGGACGTTATTGAGCGAGTGATTGATGACCGAGACGGTTTCCTTAAGCGAAGGCAGGCCGTGAGGGATTTTACCAAGTCGCTATTGGAACAGAACCAGGCCAACACCAAGGCCTGGATCAACGAGGCTTTTGAAAAGTATAACCGCAACTAAAGACAACTAGATATGATTTATTGGGATTTTTGCACTTTTTTTGTTTGTACAATTACGCGGCACCATTTCACATGATCGGGAATCAGGATGAGCGGCTCCATGTTTCCAGAGTTTTTTTGAACCATGCATGAACATTCTTAATATACGGACGGTTTCTTAGTACATTGAAAATACAATCACGAAATACCACTTACACCAAGTTTTCCTCCAACATTCCAGTGATGTCAGTTTTTAAGATGTCTCCATTTAATTTACAGCGGGTGGCTGGCGGGAGTCTCATAGCGAGCCGCAATTCTCCGTCTCCCTTGCGTGAAGCCATGTAATCGAATCCGGTATTTGGAACATGAGAAAAGAAAATAGTGAATCATGATTCCGGAAAAGCGTTTGGCAGAGCGCCACCAATAGAAAACCTGAGATATTTCCAAGGAATAGGTAAGCTAAATAGGCTATCCCGTCTTGGCTCTGCAAGATCAGATGAACACTGTCTTTCTTCAGTTTCTCTTACGTGTACACTTTTCACTGCGGAGCTCATAAAGATTTGATATAAACGTATAATTTGCATCTTGAAGCTTCTCTCCCTCGTTGCGCACTGCTGAGGGAGAAAATAAGGGCTAAACTGGATACCCCAGACTACATAGTAAATCGTCTCTATGTCTAAGGTATATAGAATCGGAAAAAAAGTATGCCGAAAACCTGATCATCCAAACACCAGTCGTCATGATGAAGCCCGCCATACCCCAAGAATAATAAAAAGAAAAAGGAAATGGTATATGTTATTTCATCTCATGACCAGCAAGAGGAAGTTAAGATCTTATCGCTTGAGATCTTTGGCTTCCTTGCTGTCCACCATTTCAGCTCGGCCCTCCTCTTCGCGAGGCAAAAGCTGGTAGCTGCCAGCGGCCTTCTTGGCCTGCTGGTATCGGTCTCGGGCCCAGCCGTAGAGGGCACTTCCGGCAAGAATAAGAGCCATGCTGCCGGCGCGATCGGCAGTCAAAACCTCACCGAGCAAAACAACGGCGAGAGAGCTCTGGGCAACACCTCGAGCGGCAGTGACGATCATGTGTGTGGTCGGGCTAGTGACCTCGATTTGCATAAAAGTGGCGATAGTAAGGAGGAAGGCCGAGACACCGGTCAAACAGGCGGAGCTGAGGAACTGGCGGGCGACATCCATGGACTCGACGGTGAAAAGGCTGCTCATAGTGTTCATCTCCCCAGAAAGAGGGAAGAGAGGAATATAGAAAAGGACGGCCATACAGTTGGACATCCAGACCATCTGCCACATACCCTCCTGGCTCTTACCCAGGAATCGCTTGACGACAACGGACTCGACGGCGGTGGTGAAACTAGATCCGACACCGAGGAGAACACCCTTGCCGGAAGTAAGCATCTGGCTGTAGTCGGCCATCATTCCAGTTCCGAAACCAGCCATGACCATGGCGCAGCCGACGAGGGAGATAGGAGGGTAGTAAGGACGAGGTCGAAGAACCAGCAGAGACAGGAAGAGAGTAAATGGTAGTAGAAGACCACGGGCGATCTGGTAGACGGAGGCGTTGACCGAGGCGAGGCAGTATGTCTTGGCCAAGATTCCAATGAGACGCGCGACCGTGAGGGGTAGAAGAGCAATCCAAGCCTGAGATTATATGTTAATGGACTGTCTTTAACGAAAGAGACATTGAGCTGTGTCACTTACATTGAGTGGTCTGTTCAGCTTGACCCATCCTGTAGCAACTCCAATAATTGTGAGCAGTACTACTTGTATCGTTGTCTGGAGAGCAAGCAATGTGACGGGGGCCTCAACACCATTGAGGGCCGACTTGGATAGAATAGTGCTCCAGATAGCACATGATGAATGGAAGAGCACCACCAGGGCAACTCTCATCCGTGAAGGCGGGGGACGGTTCTCGACCTGAGGTTGTTCGGCGGCAGCCATTGTGACAAAAAGATATTAAGGTTTATGTGGACTATGTATGTGTAGAACCAACAACAACCAAAATAGTGTGAATGTAATGTAATGTAATGCAATGTAAGGTAAGATCAAGTAATGAAACGAAAATGGATATGAAAGAGTAGGAAGAATACGAGAGAAGAGAGTAGAGTAGAGTAGAGTAGTAATAGAAGAAAACAACAACCAAGTCAGTCAACGTGATGTGGGTAAACGAATGTCTGAAGCGAGCTTCTGAGTGAACAAGCTTCCAAGGGTCTTCTCTCTCTCAACTCGGACTAGGAACCAAAAAAACACGAAGATGTATGAAAAAGTCAAGACTCTCTGGAGGGGAGAGGCTGGCAAATACGGGCTGCCCGGAGGTTTTGTTGATTGATTGATCAAGTCTATTTCCGCACTAGGACCCAAATACGCAGGCACAGAGAAGCCCCCCAAGACTAAAGACTAGGGTGTCGTCAGTGAGAAGTAGTGTGTGTATCCAGTGCCACAGGCGGAATAGGGGGTTTCCGTTTGCCTGCTTGCGTTGCTTAAATGGATCGAACGCGTTATCCCAGTGGGGAGCAGGGTAAATCTGGCGCCACACCTTGGCCTTGGTTTTAAACTTGGACACTGGATATTGCTCCAGCCTCGCTAACGAATGAGAGGACTCGAGAACCATGGCTATACTCCATCTCGACTATGTTCCTTGACCTTCCGGGTCATGGGCCTTGTTCCCTGGAAGCTCTACCGAAGTACCGCCATCGAGGGGTTTATTGTGCTGGAGCCCGAGCCTGCCATGCCATGCAAGGCCAGGCCAGGGGACGGAGGAGGTTCGTTGATGAGATTTGACATTGGCCTTAGCTTGGCCTTAACTTAGGCTAACTAACAGGACGCGGGGCGTTGGCGAAGAATCGGCGGCTGTGACAAGGCGGAGAGTGGCAGGGGGGCACAAGCAAACTTGACACCTTCGTCCTAAGTGATGGAAAGACTTAGGTAATTTAGTCCAAGTTAAGAGAAGTCTTTACTGGGTTTATTTTGACAACCTCTTTTAAAGTCTCTTGTTTTCTTGCTCCTTGAGGAGTGGCATTGCGTTGCATCTGCTGCAATGATGGGAAGTGGGAGGAATCACTCACTTGGTGGGAACTGTGCAGGATAGCGCTTATTGCCAGTTGTGGGGGGTCCGTCTAGCCACTGAAGATATGCAGCTACAGAGGCTCTTGCGAGTGACGTCGAGATTCTAGGAAATGCAAGTGTTGATCAAACCTCCGCCATTGGTCCCCTGTCGCGGCGAATAAGGTAGGATGACCCCTTACTAAAACTCAAACAAATAAGCCAATTTTTAAGTCTATGTACTAAGGGTTGCAGTCAGTTTGAATGGATGGACAGACACAGACTCGATGTTTTGTTTTACAGTAGTATGTATTACCCGCTGTAAGCTTTGGAAGGATCATCAGTGCGTTGCCGACGACTCAGTCAGCCGTTGATTGTTTGCACAAACGCACTCGAGGCGCGAGTAATGCATGAGACTCCGCCGGAATACCTCCCCATAGAGCCGACAGCCTCTACTACAGATGCAAGAAAACGCCCGAGGATACTTTACTGTCCCGTGTGTACCGAACTGTAAGGTAGCCAAGAGTCAACGGGGAGCAAGACAAGAGCCAAGATAGCAATAATCAGGTTTTGCTGCAGCCACGCATAACCCATCACCTTGTCCTCTCCCGTCCATGATCTTCCATTACCTCCTCAGCCGAATACCACCTTCATTTCTCTCCTCTTCCCTTCATTGCTCCGATGTAGGATATTCCCCACGTGATAATTACACAAACTCGCCTCAGTGGCTAGGGACCGACTGGAGGAATCCATGGAGCGTTTCAGCTTTGAGAGACGATCCCCAAGGTCTGAGTTCTCTCTTCCTCCGTGCTCGTCATCTTTCTTGATTAAGACAGGGCGGATTTCGGTGAGTTGCATTATAAGGGATCTTAGCCCCGAAAAAAATAATCGAGGGGAACAGGAAAAGTGGACGGCTCTTTGATGAAGATAGACAGCTTACTCCGCCCGGATGATGATTATGTGAAACCTGAGTAAGGCATTGAATGCTTGGCGATGCGTGTATCAATCACGTTTGCGAATAACGGGTCCTGAACTGGCCACTCTGTGAACAACGTGAGACTTGGGTGAGGTGATGATTGTTTTATTCTTGGTTTCGTTATTGTACAACTCGCAACGAGACGCGCGTATGCGATTTTCTTTTTCTTCGCTGTCTCTATTCTTCTTCATACAGGCAAGGACATAACTGTAAAGAGGCGAGTAAAAATCTAAGATGCGGTGTCGAAATTAAAGACAATATGGTAGCGCCATGCATGGTATCCCCTGTTCCATTCCCCATTCAGTGCCGCCCCAGACAAGATAGGACTGCTCTATCAGGATGAGATGGGTGACATGTTAATGTGTATGCGTATGTTAAAAAATGTCTCCCATCAAAATAGCAGAACTTCCCCCAGCCGGCTCGGGGCAACCATTCAACTCTAAGCAGAAAAACATCATTGGTAATATAAAGAGCTCCAATGCTGGGTATGGGTAGTAAGGAAAACATTATATCTGGCTGCTAGCCAGTTCATCATGACGAGCCAGCCTCAGCCTGGGGAGTAGGTGTAGGCACAGACTTGGGCTTGGGCGGGTCAGCAGCCCTGAGGCCATCCTTGACCTCCTGCTCAAAGTACATGCGGGCCACATCAAACGCAGAGTCGATGCTCTTTGTGATCTTGGTGCACCCACAATCGCGCGTCCATGTGTTGTGGAAGTTGAGGTTCTTACCCAACTTGCTATCCATCAGCACGTGTGGTACGCCGATAACTGTCGACAGAATGTGACCGTGGAGACGGTCCGTGATGACGAAGTGAGCAGAGCCCAAGAGCTCGAAGCCCGCCATCGACTTGGCCCACGCTCGCTGGTTCTTACCCTCCTCGCGATGGGCTTCGTCGTCGATAGAAGGGGTGTTGGTGAACTTCCAGTCGACCTTGTTGTATGTTACGTTGCCGATGCTGCCACCTAGATCGACCTTGCCCTCTCCAAACTCGATGCTACCAGAGTCGCCATCAGAAATCTCGGCATCCTTTCGGGCGAGAATCAGAATATCGTGGCTAGATACAAAGTTAGCCTTCGTTCAACGGTTAGGCTGGCTGACAATACTAACGTCTTTTTTGTGTTGTGTCGAAAGTCAGATCGGTTGCCCCACATGAAAGCAATATCAGGAACAAGATCACTCTGAATACCCTCGGTCTGTCCAAAGTTGTCCATGAGCCAGTCGTAGCTGGGCTTGTCACGAGCAGCCAACTGCAAATCGTGGTGCTTGGTGAAAGCCTTTTTGGTCTTGTCGATCCTCTCGGGGTTGGTCATGTAGATACTCTGGGGGAAAGCTCGGATGGAGACGTTGAGGAAGTTCTCAATCATGTTCATGCGCGAAGGTTGGTCCTCCCAGTAGTAATCGTTGAAGTTGCCGCCACCAGCCATGATGATACCAGAGTGTGGGCGGTGCTCCTCCAACTTCTTGCGGAACTTTGTAATGTCGCAGTCCTTGTACATGAAGCTGTATCACATTACATTAGTATTGATGTTGTCCAACGTGGTACAGATGAGATCCTTACCGGCAGGCTTCCATAGTCTCGATTCCAAGGATGCTCAGCAGAATCTGCTGTGCGGACCAGATCGCAGCATCACCCTTGTTCTCTGTCTCGAGATAACCCCAGATGTTGGCGTAGCGAATTCCTTCGAACCTCTTCTGGTAGGCGTGAATGAGACGCTGCTGTAAGTCGTTGACGATGTTCTCGCAACCCGGTGTAGGAGCTCGAGTCAAATCGTAGGAGATATCTGTGTTGGGGTCCTTGTCCAACTCTGTGTCCTCCTCTCCAGCGCCCACGGCACCAGCGGCGTCGGTAGGCTTTGGGGGCTCGTCGATAGTGACATTGTCGCCTTTCGAAGGCCAATGCCAGTCTGTACTTGGTAAATGATCCTTAAAGCTCTCAGGCGCCTGGTAAGACACCAATATAGCGAAGACGAAGAGCACAGCAAACACGGCTAGCGCGATGCGTGTGAAGCGGTTCATCGCAGTTAACATGATGAACTCATGGGAAGTAGATGTTTTAGGTTAGAGTTATGGTTGTGGTTGTGGAAAGGAGTGGAACACCCGGATATTTCTATCACGGGCTGGGCTAAAAGAAGCAAGCAAATGCGGCGAAAGGATAAGATAGAAGATGCAATGGAAGGGAAAGAGAAAAAGAAAGTATATTGAAACGTCTTTTGAACTTGGGAATAAAAAGATGCGACCCCCCATCCCCATAGTTACCACATCATCCTAGTCCTTCTACTAAGTCGGTACCTACCTCTAGGCTCTAACTTAGTGCCTCCCGTCCCATCCATACCTAATCCACATTCACCCCACCTCCATCTCCTGGGCTTGGCTGGCGCTGGTTCCTCCACTCGGGCGATTCAATGATGGATGCGTTCAAAGTGCGCCACGACCACGCGCCTGCAACTCACCGCACCCATGGCCCATCCACAGATTGTCTCGACAGGGGTGCAGAGTCTCTGATGTTGATGATGATCGTTGTAGCCCCCTATTCCTCTGTGGCATATGTATGTATGTAGGTATATACCCAAGCAGGCTCTGTCTGCAGCCAGTTCGGAGCGCCAGGGACCCTCGGCCGGGATGTGGATTCCTGACGTCGACAACCGGCCTCATCAGCGACTTCGTATCCCGGCAAGATTCACACAGCGGGGCTACTCACTTATGCAGTATATGGAGATATGCAAGAGATGCAATTATTGACTCTTACGCGGCGCAAGGAAAAAAGAGTGGGAAAGGTCCTACTGGGATGCTTATCGCATCAGTTGAATGTAGCCAAGTTGGCCAAGAACGGACGCAAGCCCCCTTTTCCTTACTTCCCACTGACAATTGTACCGTGCAGCAGAAGTTACAGTGATACACCCTTTTTTTCTTATTCCCATCCCTCCCTATTCCTATCCCTAGTTATCCACTCGACTTGGCATCTCCACGGTGGCCTTTGGTTGATTGACTGGATCGATTTTTATCTGGAGCCCTTCGCTTTTCCTCGTCTTGTCTTGTCCTGTCCCGCATATCGTATCGTATCGTATCGTGTCGTGTCGCTTCGTGTTCTTTTCGAGATTCGTCATTCTCTGCTACGCATTGAGTCACTGTTGAACGACATTTCGGCCGTTCGTCCATTCTTTTTTTAGAAGCCGTTTTAATCGCTTGCGACCGACCGACCGACCGACTCGACACCACAGCCATGGCTGACCAGAACAAGAAGAACGACGACTTCGTGGCTAAGATGCCCGAGTCTGCCAACGAGAACAATATTGGCGATGGTGACAAGGAGGACGACTCCCTTGTTGGCCGCGGCCCAGGCACTGATGCCCTCCCCGCGCAGCCTTCAGGCTTCATGAACAAGATCGAGAACAGCGGGCCATTCTCTATTCTTGCCTACTGTCTGTCTTCTATTTCCATGACCGTCGTCAACAAGTATGTTGTGTCTGGTACATCATGGAACCTTACTTTCTTCTATCTCGCAGTCCAGGTACATTTTTCGCTATTCCCCGAGTTCAAGGGATGTCAATTAACTCGGTGTCTCTGTAGTCCATTGTCTGCATTGTTGCCATCACAGCATGCAAGCAATTCGGCATGATCAAGTCCCTCGCTCCCCTTGAGATGGACCGCATCAAGAAGTGTACGTTATGATTGCTTTTCACGAGTGAGGGCCATTGGCTAATGTGATCTGAACAGGGTACCCAATTTCGCTCGTCCTCGTTGGTATGATCTACACAAGCACCAAGGCTCTGCAGTACCTCTCCGTGCCTGTCTACACCATTTTCAAGAACTTGACCATCATCGCCATTGCTTATGGTGAGGTCCTTTGGTTTGGTGGTTCCGTCACACCCATCGCTCTCTCTTCATTCGGTCTCATGGTTCTGAGCTCTGTGGTTGCTGCCTGGGCTGATATCAAGAGCGCTATCTCTGGTGACTATAGCGCCACTACTGGTGATGCTGATGCTCTTGCGACTTTGAATGCCGGTTACTTCTGGATGGCCATGAACGTCTTTTGCTCTGCTTCTTATGTTTTGGGCATGCGCAAGGTTATCCACAAGATGAACTTCAAGGATTGGGACAGTATGTTTATCCCCCAGGTGCAATCTCAGTCTTGCGCTTAAAACACTGCATGAATGAGAACAGCTGCTAACAAGTCGATAGCCATGTACTACAACAATCTCCTCACCATTCCTGTGCTTGTCTTCTTCTCTCTTGTCACTGAGGATTGGTCCAGCGCCAACTTCGCCAAGAACTTCCCTGAGGACTCGCGCAACCGTATCTTGATCGGTATCATCTACTCTGGTCTCGCCGCTATCTTCATTTCTTACTGCTCCGCCTGGTGCATCCGAGTCACCTCTTCCACCACCTACTCCATGGTTGGTGCTCTCAACAAGCTGCCCATCGCCGTCTCTGGTCTCATCTTCTTCGCTGCTCCCGTTACCGTTGGAAGTGTTTCGGCCATCTTTATCGGTTTCGTCTCGGGTATCGTGTATGCTTGGGCCAAGGTCAAGGAGAACGAGGCCAAGAAGAACGCTCTTCCCACAGCTGAGAGCCGAGAGCCATCAAAGTAAATTTGACATGGCACGGCGATGGCTTATCAGGGACTATCACCAATTGGCAGGTCTCATCAGCTACTTCGCCATTTTTGGCCAACATTTCCATTTAGTCTGGTTAGACCTGAACGACAATAATGTACCGTTCCACGGTATTTGAACGACACACGTAATGTAGACTTTTTTTGGTATAACGTCGGGGGCAAGAGCTCGCTATCTCGATGGGGGTTTAGGGTGTCATTTAAAAGCGTTTATAGACCTGCTTCAATATACTGTCTTTTTGCCAATGCAAATATGATGTCAACAACAATGGTGCAAGGCTACTTAGTAGTGAAGACGAACCAACAGACAACGCTCGAGCCTTGATGACGTCTAGTATAGAGGGAGGGAACACGGCTCAGCCCTGCCCGTTGACATGGGAGACTGGTTAACGTTTAACGGCGTGGCCTTGGCACAGATCTCGCATGGCATGGCATGTTGCACAGCAATACACTACAGCAACGTGCACAAGAGGCTGCACAAGTCCAACGTTACATCAGTACATCTTGTGAGTCTTCACTAACAACGCCATGTCCTGTACAGAGTTAAGAAAGTCTATAGGCCAAGACGAATACAGTAAAAGACCGAAAGTACACATCTTCAAGAAACCACCTGCCAGTAATTAAACTTATCCATAATTTCATCTCACCTTAAAGTCATGCATTAATCTCCATGTGCTCCTCCTTCATCTCACCTCACCCCCTATCTCCTGCAGAACAGGGCTGAGCCATCCCGTCAGATTAACCCAATTTTCGCTCTCAACCCCGTTTTATGCATATGGAGTGACATTCCACCCCCTTTTCCATAAAAGCATTTTGTGGCGTAAGGCATTGTCATTCTTTCGCTGGTGAAAAAAGAAAAAAGACCGTTCTGGAACGGCGGGCTCTGTTCCTCTGACATGTTTCTAGGCGCGGGGGAGGATCGCTACCGTTGGGCTGGGACGCGTTGGTTCGAGTCGAAGCCTTTAGCGGGGGGACCCTAGAATCAATAGTCTAGCCCTACGACAAGATGCAATTGTGTTCGAGATATGGAGTGCAATGGGGATTGCATGGTATATGGTGGTTTTAGCGATATGGTGTATATTCGGCCCCAGGGTAGACAGAGGAAGAGATGTAATTTTAGTTTATAGACTGGCGTTTTGCTAATTGTTCAGCTCCGTAATCTTACGGTAGTTTGTATGGAGAACAGTAAAATGTTAGTAGGGACTTCAGTTGAATCCTTGACCTGGTTTGAGGACTAAGAAATGTTTCATGAAGAGTGCTGATGAGAATTTAGAGTAGGATCACAAGATTAAAGATTAGCTTGTTTTACATGTAATGGAGCCTCAGCTTACACAGGCAAGGATGAGGAAACATCAAAGGATTTCACCGATTCTTAACACCAAACAAAGCAAAGCCCAAGAGAAACGTAGTCATTCATCTATCAAATCCAACAAAGGAGATCTCATTATACGCCGTGCCATGCCGTTCAATCAATAACAGATCCACCATGAACCTGTCTGTAAACTTTTCCGTCCCAGTCATTTCACCCCACAGACACACCTTATACGCTGATAGTCCTGAAGACGCTGAACTCTTCTCCTGTGGCGACCAAGCTACCTGTGATCTGAGGGTGCCAATGCACCTCCTTCACATCCTTAAGGTAGTGCACGAACAGCAGCTGGGGCGGCACGTCCTTGACACCCGCTGTGTCCTTGCTCTCTTCGTCGTCAAGCTCCACAGCAAGATCCCAAAGTGTGACAGTGTTGTCACCAGCGGCGACGGCGACGATTGAGTCGTCGGTGGGATGCCACTCAATGCTTGTGATTTGCTCCTTGTTGAAGTTGAAGCTGGCGATGGGCTGGGGCTTATCGGAGCTGGCCTTCCATTGTCGGAGATCCCAAACACCCCAGGCACCGTTGTCGTCTCCGGAGGCGAGCAGATGAGTTGTCTGGCGCGACCAAGACATAACGTTGACGTCGACATTCGAGACCTGCATGGTGATTGCGGCCTTGCGAGATTTGGATCGCACATCCCAGATGCGAATGGTGCCGTCACTTGAAGCGGAGGCAAAGACAGATTGCTCAGAGGGTGACCACTGGAGCTCCTCGACACTGCTGGTGTGGCCCTGGAAAGGCCGGTTGTCGGTGACCCAGCCGCCTCCATCGGTGCGTGTTGTCACGTAAATGAGACCGTCGTTGTCACCAGTGAGGAGCTTACCGCCGGGAACTGTGGGAGACCAGTCAACGGCGTAACCTTCGGTCTTGTGGGCGCGGACAGTAGAGATAGGCTTGTTCTGCTGAGCGGAGATAGTAGTTCCGGGGTTGTCGAAGGAGGCGAGATGAGGAGTAATATCATGGATAAAGACGTTGCTTGACTCGGTCATAGTAGCAGTAAGAGTAGTTCCAGGTCGTCCAGCCTCTTGGCTAGGAATCTGGTGGGCGCGGATACGGTTGGTCGTAGAGTTGAGAGGGATAGACTTGCTCTCCAGGATAGGGTCAGAGTCCTCATCGTCGTCGTCCTCTGAATCAGACCCCTCGTCACCACGGTCCATCTTGCTGAGACCACTGAATTTCATGACCATGATCTGGTTGTCAGAGGCCTTTCCAGTCTCGGCTTGTGTTCCAGAGACAGTGTACATGGTAGCAGGGTAGGCCTTGCGGTTGTCGCCAAGGCCATCGCGGATGATATCGAAAGAAAGGCATGGCCACGGTGTGCTGAGGTTGTGCAGCATCTCGTAGGTTGTCAGATCGGGGGCGAGGGTCTGGCCGGGCTCGAGTTTGCTTCGTCCGACGATGAAGGTTCCTTGGTCGACTTCCATGGCATCTGTTCATAGCATTAGAATGAATTCTGAGCAGTTCATGGGTGATGATAAGCTTACCCTTCTCTTCAGCCTCGCGCTCAGCATCAGGTCGTCCATCAACACCAGCCTCAAGAATCTCATCCTCGCTCTCGAACTCGTCCTCGAACTCATCTTCAAACTCTCCCATCTCCTTGGTGTTGTCGTCAATGTCCATCTTCTCAGGGCGTTCGCCGCCCTTGAGGGCATCGCCGTGATCGGCCTCGGCGGTTCTCTTTGCCATGATTGGAATATGCGGTGTTCTGTGGTTCGATCTACGAATTGAAACCACAAAAAGAATGAATTTTTAGTTATTGTCGGCTTTTTGGTGCCCCTCCAAATCGACTGAAGGAAAAAAATAAATTGGAGACTAAGTGCTGAACCCCGCCATGACGCGGGGCTTTCCGAGAATTTACCGGCGCAAAGCCTCTTGTGGGATGAAAGAGATCATTCATTGGGATGGGAAGAATTAAAGTATGAGTGCGAGAAGTAACTCGATTGGACCTCTCAAGTTATTTTGTGTCTTTATATATATTACACGACTAGAGGCGATACAAGTAAAGGGAGAAACTCTACCAGAATGTACATGTCTTTGATGAAAGGCATTGATCATAACCGCCGTATGGCATGAGCATGATGAAATCGTGGTGATTGTCCAAGTCAAAGGGTAGAGTTAGATCTGGATTGTATGACAGTCTACAGATAATTTGACCGAGGCACGAGTTGTAAGACGATCTGATCTCAATCAAGTCTTGCCATATTTAGATAAGATACCCTGAATTGCTGATAAATTCAAGCCTCGCTTCGCCCCGTACAGATCCGTCGTATTCGCGGATCGTAGTTTGATTCCAAATGGCTTCCAATTCCGTTATTACGCATTGAATACGTTCCAGGGACATAGCTCGGCCGGGCCTGTTTTGTCAGCAGTTAATTCCATTCATTCAGCGGCACTCGGCCCAAAGAACCCCACGTCAGCCTCTCCGAAATTTCACGATTGTGTCATAGTGCCTGTCATGTTCACCACCACCGACTCCCGGGTTCCTGAATAATTGAGTAAGGTAGGTCAGGTCGAGTAATCAATCAATCAATCGCGAGACTGGAGCTTCTAGAAGCCTGAACAACCAAGTATATAAACGTATCCACTCCGCTACAGTAGGTAGATCCATCTTGACCTTTTGAATTCTACCCCTCTACGGAGTGTATCATATTTACTTTAGTTAGTACTTATATAAACACAAACCCCCCACCAAAACCCCTCAACCCTTCATCAACAGACCCAAACACACCTACAGCAAAACAAAAACCACAAACCACTCTCCAAAATGGCTGCTCCCTCCGCTGTTGTCGAGATCAAGACTAAGGCTCAATTCGACGAGCTCGTCAAGACCACCCCCTACGTCGCTCTCCAAGCCCACGCCTCATGGTGCGGTCCCTGCAAGGCCATCTCCCCCATCTTCAACAAGCAGGCCGCCGAGCACAAGTCCGACAAGTACGCCTTCGCCAAGTTCGACACCGACGATGTCCCCGATCTCGCCTTTGAGCTCGGCATCCGCTCCATCCCCGCCTTCTTCTTCTTCGAGAACGGCGACAAGGACAGCGATCTGCTCGGCGCTGTCCCCCCCAAGCTGACTGCCGCTGTCAAGGGCTATGCCGACAAGGCCAACGGTGCTGCTGCCGAGAAGCCCGCCGAGGAGAACACCCTCAAGACCGATGAGAACTTCTAGACGGAAAGACTCGGGTGAAATAAATATAAACACTACGGAGCAAATGGCGTCAAGAACGCATATTCGCAAGGATACCCCCCCCTATAAACAAGGCGCACATCACATCACGGGCACCATTCACCAAGGCGAAGACCATCATGAGCTAGGATTGCGACATATGGCTATGCGAAAGCGCAGGGCTTTGAGGAGGATGGGTTGCATTGCTTAGCTAGAAATAAACCTGATCACTTCAACGCAATTCTTGTCTCTTTGTGAAATATTTGTAATTCTTTTTTTTATTGACTCTAGAGGTAACCTCCGGATTGTATTGTATATATGTACTGTAATATCAAGTAAATGTTCGCTGTGGCTCATTCTTGGCCGTGTAATCCGAGACTTCATATCTCGCTATGCTAAGGATTCCAGAACTCATACCATCGTCAAACTCCTCTTACTCCTCTGGCAGCTTCTCTTGAGCCCCTTTTTCGAACCCCTCTCTCCAAGGTTCCCATCATCTTTGACACAAGAAAAAGTGAAGTAAGTTATTGCTACAGGGTCGAAGTGTAAACACCCTATCAGACGCCGTTCCAAGTGGTATACAACCAAGTACATATAAACAAACGCCAACTCCAACAAATGCTGCTGAGATATATCATTCCCAGTTCGTATCTCAGTAAGATTGAACAACTGAATCTGCGGACTCATCGCTAATGCGGCCGACGCCAGAATCCACTCGTTTTTTATTTGGTGTAATCTCCTCATGTGTTTCGATTTGATCCTCGAAACCATTCTTCTGATCACCTTGAACCGAAAGCCTCGATGTCAACCTTGGTCCTGCTGACCTGCGCCGGTTTGCAACATCTTGGCGAGGTGGCTTCAGCTCGTCAACACCCATGCTCATTCTTGGCGAGGATCGCTCTCTCACGCTGAGAAACTGGCTTCCAGAGCGACTATGGCCGGGGTTAGGCGACCCGTTGGGGCTTGCAGGTGTGTTCAACGTCGACGAGTAGCGGAGGCTTTGACGTGAACTTCTCCATCTGCTTAAATTCCAGAAACTGCCCTCTTTGTCGTTAACACCTTCAGAATCAGAGGCACTAATAAGACTGAAACTTGGGGTTGGCGGACTTGTCATGCCGTTTCTCTCCCGGTCATGCGAAGCTCTGACTGTGGTGCGGTTAGATAGACCACTGCCGGTAGGACTTGTAGGAGTTGGGCGGCTGATCGGACTCGTCGGTAAGAGCTTCCTTCGAGATTCTTGTGCCAGGTTGGCCGCTGAGTTGATCGGTGACTGTCCCGGTTTCGTAGGAGACATAGATCGCTCACTTCGAGTTGGTGTATTGTTCATGCTGGGTCTTCCTCCGTCAATATCCTGACGCCAGCTGTTAATTCTGTCAGAAGCATGCTGGAGCTGGATCGGATTTGGGCCAGGAATGTTGAGTGATCCACGTCTCGATTGCACACGACTGCTCGCACTCGTTCTCGTCATGACACTGCCACTCCTACCGACTCCCGAGAGACGGTTGCCCAAACGAGAACCTGACTCCCAGAGTCCTTGCTGGCGCTTCTTATAGGCACAGTCCTGTCTGAAAACCTTGATCTTTCCAGTTCTATCAGTGGTGATGATGATGTTTCCATCAAGATGCCTTGAGCGCTCGATGTATGCTGGTGTTTCTTCCGGCTTCTTGTTGCTGTGAAGCGAATCGCCGTGGTCTTCGTCTGAGAGAGCCGAATGGCTTGGTGTGCTTTCTTCGAGGCTTCGCAGCATCACTGGTGGCGGGTTGCACAAGTCATAGATGGGATCTCCAGAAGCACTCAATAGCTGACGACTCTTCGACGGAGCCATCAAAGCGGTGGTGACGACCTCGGGGTGAGCATCGAATGTTTCATATGGCTGCTTATCCTTGATCTCGTCTTGACCACCCATCTTCCAAATGTAGGCTTTTCGATCCTCGCTGCCGCAGATAATATAGCTGCCATCATCGCTGAAACGTGCATTGATTTGGCTAGACTGGTTTTCCAGTCCCTTGTACTTAACCTGTATCACTTTGTCGTTTAGGTTATATACTCGGACTCGAGAGTCGTTCGAGGTTACCAGGACCTTGACCGTCCCAGCTTCGGGTCCTGACGGTATCGTCATAGTTCGAATGCCAGTGATTTTGCTTCCTTTGGCGTTCTTGCCCCTCGATGAGCGGACGTGAATTTGGTACTTGAGCTTCAAGCCCTCGGTAGCGTAGAAAGTACATAGACCACTCAACACACCACATATAGCAATATTTCCGTCGGGAGAAAATGCTACCGCAGTAATGAATTCACCCACGGGCGCTTGGAAGGCGACGCTCTTGTCCGGAATGCTCCATAATCGTAGTTGTGCATCCAGTGATCCTGCGAGAAAGAATCGATCGTCTGTAGGGTGGAAGGCAATCGACGTGACCAGATCCTTGTGCACAAAAGTACACAAGCAATCACTCCTGCTCATGTGCCATAACTTTACGGTCTTGTCCATAGAAGAGGATAGCAAAAAGTTGTTCTTGCTCCAGCTCAAGGCTAGGACCTCGCCAGTGTGTTCCTTGAACTCTCGCACAGGCTTTGTGCGGAAGACAGGAGCACTAAGCTTCTCACCATGAGCACCATTTTGTGCCTCCTCTTCCTCGTGTGCTTTACGTTCCTCCGGTGTAGATATCACAGCAAACACTCGTACGATCTGATCCTTTCCTGCGACCGCCAAGTATCGTCCATCCAAACTGAATTCGGCAGCCCAGATAGCATCACCACCCCTAAGAATTTTGCTTCCAACTGCCGTTGCTACCGCTCGGCCGTGCGTATGTTTGTGTTCTGAGGCGGTAAGTTCTTGTGCGAGAAATAGATGGTTATAGTCTCTATCCTTCTTGTTGTGCGCCTTGACTCGAATGTATCGTGGAGGCTCTTTATGGAGAGGTATGTATCCTCCACCTGCACCGATGACGGATGTGAGAGCTCGTGCGTAGGTGCCATCGGTTCGCAGTTCACCCAATTCGGAGTCGGATTCCTGCATGTCATCATCTTTCCTCCAACTTCCGCGCATTCCCAGTCGACTCAGGAAAGAAACTCCTTTCCTTCGATCCTTGCTAGAATCCTGGGTAGTGTTTGGCGACTTGCTAAGTTCGGAGCTTTGTCTTTGTAGGTTGTCTGCAGCAGGGCTGTCGGAACGGCCCTGGTTTAGGATTCGTTGTGCGATGGTAGGCTCCGCGGTGTTACTGTTGGTACGCAAGTAGATTTGCTAGACACCACATGTTAGTTGCAGTCCAAGTATACTTCGTTGCCCTCGAGTCAACTAGTCGCAAATACTTACCGTACTCAAAGGGTCAAGCCCAGCGTTTGGGGGAGGACTGGGAGAACTCGACTTGAAGGGAGGTTTCCAGTCCTTTGTTTCTTTTGCATTCTGAGAGCCTGACACAGATGGTTGTATAGTCGAGAGCCTGCTCGATGGGAGGTCAAGGGAAGCAGCGGCACCTATTGACAAATTGTCAGCTTACATAGTATTATAGTGAGCATTGTGTATAGCTAGTATAGTAGTGGCCAGTGAAAAGGGCCTTGGGCGCATAGGAAGCTCTAGTCACAGCAAGTCCCTGCATAAGCGGACATGCGCCCAGGCGTTCACTTAGTAGGTAGGGCATTGTGACTTGGCCATAGGACCGAGTGGAGGGGGCAAGAGTAAAGAAGCATATACAGCATGTACATACCCTGAGAATCAGAACGAGCAGCGAGGCTCTGGCGGCGTTGAGGCTCAGACTCGGGAAGGCTGGAAAGGGCAGAATCGCGACGTCTATACAAACCACGTTCGGCCCGGACAGCAGGCGAAGACTTGGAGGCGGACATCTTCCATACTTGATGGGCAAGCAGTCCCTAAAGAATTTTGAACGAGATAGACCGGCTTGCGCGGGCGGTCGGCCTCGCGCAACTTGTGGGAGTCCAGTCCCCGACGAGAGAGTGTGGCCTTGGCTGACGGACTCGGAGACTCGTGGGGGGGGGGTGAGCACTGAGAAGTGGGCGGGCGTGGCGGAGACCGGGGGTAACGAGCTTCTGAAGTCCAATCCGAAGGGTCCGAGAGCGAGCGAGCGAGAGGGAACGAGACGTGAGGCTGGGAGGCTTGGCTCAAGGCAGATCCTTTCGTACGGGCTGAGGGTTCGATGTACTGTAGCTGTGTACCTCTGACAGTGAAATGAATGCCGACTGGCTGGTGTTTAATCAATAGGCCGTCGGTGAATGTTGTCTCCTTATTTCATATTCCGCTCCGACTAGACTAACTAATATGCAAGTGATGTTGGTTTAGTCTCCAGCTGAGTGAGGGTCTAATTCCAGGCGTGTCAGAGAGGTATTGGTAGTGGTGAATAATGGATGATGACAGGAGGGATGTTGCTCGAGGGAGGGAGAGATAGAAAGGAGGTAGGGCTGTTTAGATGCAAGCAACCAAGCAAGAATGCATGTATGTATTGTATTTTGTAATACAGAGCTCAACAGAATCAGGTGCTCAGAGTGTAGCAGGGCAACCAGCGATTTTTGCAATGGTTATATGAGACGGACAGCCATGACATGAAGGACCTAAGCGAAAACGACCCCTCGGGCGAATGCGACGACCAGGCAGGCGCTGTAGTGCGCTGGGGACAGCGCTGCACAGCAACCAGACAGCGGCAACTAGGTGCTTCCAGCTACTTACAGTACAGTGTAGTGGGGTCGAAAGCCAAATGGTGTTAGTGTGTAAGAGAATATCGATGGGCTGGCTTCTTTTTATTTTGGCGCGTGATATAATAAGAAGAAGAAAAAGGAGTAAAAGGGGTGACGAGATGTGCTGGTAAGAAGCTACGAATGAGATGTTGGTAAAGGGAGAGCTGATGCCCACGCGCGCAGAGCTGCGATTTTGGATGGCAAAAAGGTTGACAGCCTATTGTATGAGCAGCTGATGTGTCTCGTTACCGTGTTGTACACTCAAATCAGGCCCCGGGCGCTGTGAGAAACAGGTAAGCACCGAATCTAGTATGGTCGGGCTGTGCTGTGGCTCTTGAATGAATTTACAGGAAATATAAGGGGAAAGAGAGGCAGGCAACTTGTAGGATTGTATCACACCTTTACCGGATATCGGCTGGATCTTCTGGGGTTAGAAGGGATGAGATGGAGTCTAAATGAGGTAAGACAAGACTTAAGTGCGATGATCTTGGTTGAGAGTGCATCAATCAGGCTTCGTTTCATAGGGCAGAGCCAATTTGGCAGTTTGATGGCTCACCACGGCAACTGTTAATTGGTCTCATTGTTAGTGACGGTTATTAGTGAACATTCCAGGTTGGCTATGGGCTATGTTGACAATGGCATCGCCTTGTTGATGGCTGTTTTCTTTCTACGTAACTAGTTACTTGATATTTGATCGCATAAGGCTGGATGATCGACCATCATCTCTCTCAACGGGCTGTTCTCCAGATTGTCTGTGCCACAGCCACCCTCAAATGCGAACCAATGGCTCAGTACTCACCGCATGAACTCCGTTACAGTAAGTACTAGGTAGGTACATGTGAATGAGAGAATAAGACGATACAATCTTGACCGCAAAAGCGAAAATACGGTAATTGACCCCATCATGTCATGTTCCAGAAGTGCATCGTATCAAGCAGACTGTACGAGTAAACGAGTATACGAGCATGTTGATATATCAACCATAATTAGAAGCTCTTCAACAAGTCTAAATGTCTCGTGCTCTGTATTCAATACTCGTTTTAGTTGCTTCCGCGTATTCGGGACGCGTTGCTTCTGGAGCCAAGCCTCCAGGAACTGCACTAACACAACCACATTCGCACATCTGCACATATAACGTCGGGTCTGGCCCATGAACGAGGGGATAAAAAACGATGAGAGAGTTACATCGAATGCATCCCAAGTGAGACAAGTATGCGAGAACCAGCAGCTAATAAACGACGTAGACTCACTCTTGCATTTCACATGCTGGGCTTACGTCGTTGACTTTCCGAGATCGACCGGGATTAGCAGCTTCTTAACCAGGCATGGTTTTGGTTTTGGTTTTGGAAGAGGAAACTCGGTGCCTTGCACTATCGAGATGCACGACGTCAGATCAGCAGGTATTCAGTATCAAATCTAAGTCTGTATTGTTTTCTTGATCCGCTGTATCATGATGACGCGTTGTTCAGGCAAAGAATTAACTTTGACGTTTTCAGAGTTAAATGATGACAAGATTTGAAGATGCTACCTAATAATTAACTAGAGCTTACGAACTGATAATTTGACCTATATCCAATCACTCACTAATCAATATCAGAATATGGTTTACTATCGACAACGTTTTGCATTGATGCCTTTATTCCCTCAGCCACATTTGGATGCTTGCCTAGACGACCACAGTCTGTCTGTCTGGTTGTCACACGATGCAAAGTGCTGCACTTTGCATATCGCCAAGAATGCAATGCAGTTCCGTGGATCACCTCGTGCCGTTCTTCCAGAGTTTTTTTTTCTTTTCCATGTCTCGCTCGCCAAGTTCGCCAAGGCCTGTCATGGGTCTCTATGGCGTCCGGCGTTCAGCGAACAAATCGATCCATGTCCGTTCCATCTGTAAATCCCCTCACTCAAACTCCGCCAGACGAAAGAAAAAAAAGCGCAAAAAGAAAAGTTTAGTTTATTAGCGCTTCTGTCACCGTGATACTGGTAGCTTCAAACAATCGGGGTTGTATTGAACTCCGTTCATCTCATCCTCCGCAATCCGCGGAGCTTTTAAGACTCCGCATCCATGCACCAGAAACAAATCTTGTGTTCGAGAACTTTGAGCTTGTGGGGTCACGTCACTCAAATCGTTGTCTAATTATCCACTTGTGGGCATCTAAACTCCAATCCCCTTGCTTCTAACTTTCAAAACTTGGCCTGATACTTTGAAGAGTGGTCACTCGCAGGTCCACGGACAAGATCAAAACCCCGTCGGGCCCGGCTTCTCTCCACCGCCGACTCCGACGTCAACATCAATCATCAACTCATCCTTGTCTGCCTGTACCTGACAGCGGCACCGAGAGATCTATTCTGAGCCGTCCAACTGCCGTATCGCCGAACTACCGTGGTCCATCTATCCACTTGGCACTTCACATTCACGATTCATACTCGATTCTGATAGCCACTCCCTCCAGAAGAGTTAGCCCACACTGTCCAGCAGCCGTTGAGCCTCAAAATCTGTCCGTCTTGGCTTTTTCGTCTTGGGATCTTGGTCAGCCAGCCGCCTAGTCTAGCCCAGCCTTACTGGTCTTAGCCGCATTGCACCACCCACCTTGGGCCAACAATCTATTGGGTACCACTATCAATATCATCATCCAACATCCGTTTGTCATCGGCGAGTTCTCTGGTGAGACAACCAGTTACCCAGTAAACATCTGGGTCTTTGTCAGACACGGGCCAACTCTTGTTTCTGTCGTTGTCACAAACCCACCGAGGTCCGAGGCTTCGAAATCCAGCCTCCAGCTTGACTTGTTCACGCTTCACACTTCAGCTTTCCTCAGCCACAGCTCG
Organism: Fusarium subglutinans; assembly: GCF_013396075.1. Lineage (NCBI taxonomy): Eukaryota > Fungi > Ascomycota > Sordariomycetes > Hypocreales > Nectriaceae > Fusarium > Fusarium subglutinans. The sequence continues at coordinate 83,929 of NW_023502137.1, forward strand.
CACACGTAGCCAAATATGAAGTTACTACCACGCAACAAGGCCCTCAACTCCTACACGGAGGAGGCCGTTTCTCTCCTACCCGAGGATCCCGAAGATATGGTCAGTAGCCCCTGCTCCTGTTCCTGTTGCTTTGTCCCTTCTAAGTTTATACCCCTGGTCTGCCATATCGTTTTCCCTTTATCGACCCTTTTAGACCCTGCCTCTATTCCTATTGTTACCCCTCCCCCTCCGTCGGTGTCACACCCTCCGCGGTCTCTGGCCTTGCTTGACATGCTGCTGTCCAGCATTCACCTTATACCACACGTCTCGCACTTCAAGCCACTTTCTATTCCGAATCCTACCGATGTCACCGCTTGTTCTTGTGAGACAGCACGCTAACAATGTTGACAGTGGCATGCATACAACCTGATCCTATCTGGAGACATCGTCCATGCTCACACTATCCGTAAAGTAACTGTTACTTCAGACACTGGGAGCTCGAAATCTGACCGTTTTCACACAAATCTGACTATCAAGGTCAAATCCACTGCCTTTGATCCTATCATCTCATCACTCCGCGTCTCTGGATCCGTCGTTATAGAGAACTCACTTGCCCCTTTAGGCTCTCATCATACCCTCGATCTTGAGGTGAATCGCCCGTTTAGTATCGTCAAGCTAGATGGATGGGACTCTGTCGCAAAAGCCACTCTTCAAGAGGCATTATCAGATGACAAGGATGGTGCCGTAGCAGCCGTTGTCATGCAAGAAGGGCTTGCCAACATCTGTCTCATCACACCGTTCCGAACTGTTCTCAAAGTCCGTGTTGAGAGCGTGATTCCCAAGAAACGCGATCTTGCATCAGACCAAGATGCAGGTATGCGCCGCTTCTTTGAGAAGACATTGTCGACTCTTTTACGAACTATGGACTTCACACAGTCACGGCCACTGTTACTGGCCAGCCCAGGCTTTGTGGCTGGAGACTTCAAGCAGTATATCGCCAACCAAGGACGGGATAAAGCAGACAAGGTGCTTACAGCTGTGGCGAAGCAGGCTACGGTGGTTCACTCCAACTCCGGTCACGTCCACAGTCTCAATGAGATCCTTAAGAGCCCTGAAGTCTTGGCCAAGATGAAGGATATGAAGTTTGCCCGCGAAACGCAGTATGTTGACCAATTCTTTGACATGCTAAAGCTGGACGATGGGCGTGCATGGTATGGTACTTCAGCTGTCGAGAAGGCTGTCAAGGAGGGAGCTGTGGGACCAGGTGGCGGTGTTCTCCTCGTCAACAATTCTCTGTTCCGAAGTGAAGACCTTGCCCTTCGCAAAAAGTACGTCTCTCTAGTTGACAAGGTACGGAGTGATGGTGGTGAGGCGAGGGTTCTCAGCAGTGATCATGAGAGTGGTAAGCGATTAACTATGTTGGGCGATATCGCTGCCATGCTCAACTACCCAATGCTGGACCTTGATGAAGACGATGAAGATGAAGATAATGAGGCAACTGGAGAGCCTAATATGGAAAATAGTATCATCTAGTCGGATTAGTAGATAAAAGAAATGAGATACGAATTCATGAGGCTCTACTCCTTTAGGTGCTGCTGTGGTATTACCCTGTACCGTTATGTAAAACCTGCTCAGAGGAAGTCGTTCAGTTTGTCGTAGCTGTACATCCCTAATCTTCACCTAATAACGTGGATGGCTGACCCTAATATGTTTTAGTTCAATGCGTATCTCCTAAGGATCTCTCAGATCTTGAGGTCGTCGGTTTTCTCGGCGATAAGTGAACGAGATCGACAACAAGGGCACCTAATTATCCCCGCATTTTCACCCAATGCTGAATATCGAATCAACGCCACGACGATCATCACGACAAGCTCCTCGCGCTTATCTGATCTATAAACGCGAGAGTACAAAATCATGTCGTAAATCCGAAATCCGAAATCCGGATATACATATATAGATAGCCAAACAATTAAGTTGTTGACAAAGTGTTGACCTTGTAGAACCTGAAACTACATATTTAAATGATTCATCGTCCTTGTTTCTACCCCTCATCCACAAATATCAACTCAACATCAAACACAAAGTGTTCATGAATTTCAGAATGGCCTCTAAACTCACTCTCGACTCTACCAGGAAGCTCAATTCAGGCTACCAGATCCCTCTTCTTGGCTATGGAGTATGTGATCCTTCAATCCTTCGCTTCACACCCTGCTAATGTAACTGCCTAGGTCTACAAGGTGTAAGTCCACGTCATGTTCCGGAGGCATTATGTACTCTAACCACGTCATGCAGTCCCGCCGAACAAGCCCCTGACCTCTGCAAGAAGGCTATCGAGATAGGCTACCGCCATGTGAGTTTATCCAAAGGCTTTGACGTTCAATGCACGACTAACATACTCAGATCGACTCTGCTTCAGGGTACTACAACCAGGGCCCTAGCGCATCTGGACTTCTAGCGTCTGGCGTACCTCGCTCAGAGCTCTTCTTCACTACCAAGATCTTCACTAGGCAGTTTCCCTTGAACTACGAGAATGCACACAAGCAGGTAGACATTGCTCTTGATGAGACGAAGCTCGATTATCTTGACCTTGTTCTCATTCATGCCCCGTATGGTGGACCTGATGCCCGAAAGGGTGCTTGGAGAGCTCTTGCTGAGTGCGTCGAAGCTGGCAAGGTGCGATCACTCGGTGTTTCCAACTACGGCGTTCATCACCTTGATGAATTAGAGGCATACATTAAAGAACTTGATGCCGAGCTTGGACCGGGCAAGGGAGGCGTCATCTCGGTTGGGCAGTGGGAGGTGCACCCGTGGCTCACACGCCCTGACATCGTTAAGTGGTGCCAGGACCGAAATATCGCAGTTGAGGCTTATTGCCCCATTGTGCGGGGTGAGCGGTTCGATGACCCCAAAGTCAAGGCCCTTGCGGACAAGTATGGCAAGAGTCCAGCACAGGTTCTTCTTCGGTGGAGTTTGCAGAGGGGTTATGTTCCTCTGGTGAAGAGCGTAACACCCTCAAGGATTCTGGAGAATGCCCAATTGTTCGACTTTGAGTTGACGGAGGAGGAAGTGAAGGATTTGGCAACTGATGAGTATAGCCCTTGTGCTTGGGACCCTACTCGTGAGCCTCTTGAGAAGTAGATATCACGAGACGAAATAGAGAAGGGCCGCCAATAGAATCACTAAAGTTCAAGAGTCTGGAAAGTCCATTATCCATGATTCAACAGGTCTCGCTGGCTTACGAGGATTGATGTTTGTCGTACGGGCTGTTATTGTTCATGGACCCACGTGATCTCGTTTCCACCTCGCGTCAGTCCCCTCCCCCACGCGTTCCATGTCACCCCCAACTCAATCACTACCACCAACCGCATCGAATCGCATCCGCCCGTCGTGCAAGCTGGCCAAATGTTGTCTTCAAGTTCAACATGGGCCAGCGAACGTTCACGGTCATCCCGAAATTCCCGGGTCGTGCAGATTATCCCGACAAACCGCCCCTACGGCCCATGACATCAAAACAAGTCCGGAACGCCTACAAAGCAGCCAACAAGGGCCCTAAACTCACACGGGAGGAATCCAGGAGACAAGAGAGAGCTGAACAGGAAAGAATCAGAAAGGAATTCGAACGGGAGAAGGCGGCTGCCAAGGCCAAGGTTGCTAGGGACAAGAAGAAAGAGAAAGAGTTGGCGGAGAAAGAAGCGAAACGAAAGAAAGGATTGCCTTTGGTGAATGTTCGACCTAGTCAGGAAACGATTTCATGGTTTGTGAGAGGGAATGGCACTTCAAAGAAGAGAGATGCCCAAGGCAACGACATTAAAGACGACAATGCGATGGCGAATGAGAGTAATGCAGACACAAATGAAGCGATGACAAGTGAAGAACAACCACAACAACCGGCGACCAAGGCGCAGAAGCTTGATGACATACAGGAAGACGATGAGGAAATATCTGATGCAGCTATGGAAACCATTGTCGAGGACCTACCAAAACCACTACGGGAATCACCAAAGCCTCAATCACCTGAGGGGAAGAACGAGACAAACGCAGAACAAACAGAACAAAGAGAAGCCCTTGTTGCGTCGGAAACGGCACCAGAAAACCCACCAATGCCCGAAATAGAGCTGGAAGGATTGGAGGACGAATTAGATGCGGATTTCGAGGAAGATCTGGCCCTGGGAATTCTTGAGGATATTGAAGCAGCTATGGGCAATCCAAAATCCAACATGAATCACGGAGTCCAAAAGACCTGCAACAAAACACACGAAGAGGCACCTGCCACGAAGCAGCCACTGGAAGCCCCTAGGAATGGCATTCCAAATCGCTATGCAGAAGATTTGGGCTTAAAGCGACCTGCTCCTCCATTCTCTTTTGCTAAGCCGCCTCTTCCGCAACACAATCTGGAACCACGATCCTCAAGTCCACCACACCAAGAACCACCCATGAGCACACAAGCCATTCTCTTCAACCTGGATGATTTCTTCCCTTCATCATCTCAACAAGTCCGAGAACTTGAGGAAGAGCTGGACGAGGGCGTACTGCCATCAGCTCCCTTACATTTGACCCCTATTGCAGAAGAAGATGAGGAATCTTTCGATGAAGGACTAGAGAAATCCTCAGACCAGACCCCTTTACCACCCCTTGAACCTGCGTCGGACTCGCCACCTACACCACCAAGACGTTTCTTCACATCTTCCGGCTCACACGAACGAATGTGTCTTGCTATTCAGAGAAGTCGTCGTACAGCTGCGCTTGAGAAGATCCAGCAACGCGAGCGAGCTCGCATGCAGGCTGGTATGATAGAGCAAGCTCAAGCAGAGTCTCGCAGAATGTGCAAGCCGCGTGAGCCTACGAGAAAACCATCGGTGTTTTCCAATCCTCCTCCACATGCAGCTCAATGCAACCAACCACGAAAACCTCCGTTTAAGACACCACCAACACTGCAGAAAACACGACACAGTAGTACGACAACTTCCACAAAGCGAGCTGAGCCTCAACTATCCAAACAACCTCCTAAGAAACCCTCACCTAGACTATCCAACAACCCTAACATTATGAACCCTCGGATTCCACCAAAACGAATAGAGACTCCGAAACAACACCTACCACCACTACCGCAAAAAAGCAAAGAGAACCAGAAGCCGCCACAACAACCTTTTGCGCTTAGTGCTTCGCAAGAGTCGTATGGCGGCGAATGGGTCGACGATTTGGACCTAGACCTCATGATATAACGATGAACATGTACATTGGATGACGACTACCGAAATGGCCGAATTACACAACACTGGGGGGACTTACAGCATGGTATGGGATCGCACGATGGCTCGGAGTTAGGGCATCATATCACCCTTTTGTACGGGTGCTGGGTGGCAAATTATGCATATTTTTCTTAGACATAGCGACGGCGTTTAGAATATTATCCTGTTTTTATTTGAGAAGTGTACCTCAAGGTAGTCTAAGGATTAGTGACGCTGTCGGACCAAGATATCCTTACTTTCAACCCCTGATCCTCACCATCAAATCACATATATCAACGCTGTGCTGTAAGGAAAAAAAAAAAAACAAGCCCTGCAGACTTCAGGGGGAAAAGTGTCTGATAAGTTACAATCCTTAACGCCAATGCTATGCTCGCAGTATCCCTATCGTCATTCATGACTTCATCGCCACCAACTCCCAGGGGCCAACCATAAGTGAGGTTCTTCTGAGGCCAGCAAATCAAAGGAAGATCCCTACCCACTCTGACTTTTGCGATACCTTACTATCACAGCCATCCACTGCGCATCGGAGGTCATTTGAAGCCACGACCGCAGTTCGCCCATCAGGAGCTCGGAAGCCTACGCCACCGTTCGCCTTCGTAGGTTTTCTGTTCTCATAACAATCGGCACAGTAGACCTGTATATGTTAGTTCCTTGTAGCAATCCACATGTCCAACTGTAGAACTTACATGTCCGCACTTCTTGACGGCCCAGAAGTGGTGTTCTCCTGGTGCTCGTTTTCGTTTCCCCTTTTGCTGGCCCACAGAGCTCTGAGTCACTGTGCCGCTGGGGTCATAAGCCAGCTCTTCGTTACAGGCTGGGCAGATTACCACGCTTTCAGACTCCTTCTCCGGGTCGGTACAGGTATTGCGAGTGAAACCATCTCGCGTTGGGGGCGGTGGGGACATTTGTGGCTTTGGGGTCGGTTGTCGTGCGAATGCGTTGCGTGAAATGTCTAGGTTCGGTGGATTGAATGCTATGTCTGCTGCCCCAAAGATACCAGCCAATCTCCTGAAAGGGCCAAAGGCAGCAAAATTTGGTAGAGACCCCAGAGCTGGTCGCTGGCTTATTATTTCCAACTCAATCAGCTCGTCTGGCCTCGGTACCTCGCGTCTCCCTCTGAAATGTGATCGGTCTTCCTCAGGTGAGTCCGCAGTTAAGTCAATAACATTCTCTGCACGTCCCACGAAAGTACCATCGGTGCGTGCTAGTTGGGGAGGTGATATGCGTTGGGAGTTCGTTCTACGCGGGTTCCTTGCGGGTGGTCTCGCGGGCTGGAGGATGTCGACAATAGCTCGTGATTGTACAGGAGAATCTGGCTCTTCCGTGAGGTCGATCACAGGGGTAGCTTCTTGCGGTTGTTGTTGTTGTTGTTGTATTGCTTGATTTCGAGCAACTTGTGAGCGGCGAACGTGGCGGGTGTTATGATACGCAGCGGGTGCATTGGGATGTGGCAGAAATAGGTGATCTCCAGCATGTGGCCGTGATCTATAAGCGTTTTCGAAAAAGCGTTCAACATCTTCATCCCCTCCCGCGTCAAACATCTCGAGAGGGTCACTGTTTTCAGCCATGTTGAGTAGGAGGTGTAAGACTTTGAATGCGAGGTATCGAGGTCTGGGCGGTTATAATTGGAGATATGGTGTGTGCTCTCTTATCGTATTCACGGCATAAAGCCTCCTGAATATCCCCCCCGAGGCAGTGAACACTTATACAGTGAATAGCCGCCCAGGGCAAAGCAGACGAAAGATGTGGCGATTAGCAAGTAGAGAAAGCTAAGCAAATGCGCTATGGCAGCGAGACTGAATTAGATGATGAGACATAGAATTATGCTCAGATGAGTCGTAAGCGTCTGTAACGTGTCGTATCGGTTCGTCGGGAGGCGTAGGCGTGGTGGGGAGGTGAAGGTTGTTGGTAAGCATCGAAGTTGGTAGTTGTATGAAAGGAAGTTGAAATTGAATGTCGCTACTGTGACGATCGATGCAAGGCTGCTCCCCATGTGACGACAGGACTCTAGCGCATAGAGACCCTGCACTGGCGAACACTGTTTACCCCGCTAAGTGGCCACTAAGAATAGGCTTCAAGACTTCACTACAAGGGGCTAATACTGCCTGGCTCCACTGTCAATAGGTACCTTGTTGTATTGAAGCCCATGATGAGTTTTCGTGATGATTGTTCTGTTGTTGTTTTGGAGTATCAATAGTGGAGGTAAACAATACACCAACCTCTAGGAGCAAGAAGACTTCTGGCATTTCGTAAAGGGGCTAAAAATAACCACTTGATCCAAAAACTTAGCAAAGCAATGTTAAGTTTACCTGGCACTTTTTGGTCACTTGTAATCTAAGTTTTGCCTCTTATTTCAATAGGCAAAAACCAGAACCATAATTATCAATTTTCAAACACCAACCTCTTGCTTTGCTTTGGCCCTTTATTCGGGAGTATAATACAAATTATCAACGAAATTCCATCTAAGCCCCAGTCTATTCCTTTGTTGCAAGTACGCTGACCACACCCTCACCATTGACTGTTACGAGTTGCTTTGCAGACTCTCCCCACCGAACAGCAACGGAGGGTGTAGAACTCTTCAGAGGCTCGGTCCACTTCTTGCTGGATTTGGTGAACTGTTGCACTGTGACTCCAGCCGCACCGCCAGTGGCGAGGAACTGGCCACTGTAGTCCCACGCCAGGGACTGGACCGGCCCGCCAGTCTCAAGAACCTTGGCCACCGCCGCGTCTCCCTCTTTACGCAGATCGAAGATAGTGACCATGGTCTGACCCTTGGCTGTAGCTGCGAACCAGTAGCCGTTCTCGGAGAAGCTGAGAGCCTGAATAGGGGCGCCCAGGCTGAAAGAAGCTGCCTGCTCAAGAGTGTTGGTCATGAAGAGCTTGATTTCGCCTGATGTGGTACCAGCGGCAAAGAGGTGACCATCAGGGTGGAAGGCACAAGATGTAAGAGCTGGGAACACGTTAGCACAGGATTATCTTTGGGTGTACCAGGAGAAACTTACCAGCATCGGTGTAAGCGCGGGCAACACGTTTCTGTGCGACCAAGTCGTAGAACACGATGCTCTTATCCGTACCAACAGAGGCCAAGATTTCGCCGCTGGGGTGCAGGCTCAATGCCGTGGCAGCACCAGCATGTTCACTCAGTGATGCAACCTGATTGCCCTCCTGGAAGACCTTGACACCGCCTTGGCCAGTCGCAAAAGCGACACCGGCCTCAGCCCAAACGGCGTCTGTAACAGGCTCACCCACTGAGAGAGACTGCTCGACCTTATCCTCGGTGGTAGAGTAGACAACTGCCTGTCCCTTCAAGCCTCCAACTGCCGCGGCATTGGTTCCTCCAACAGTAAGGGCGGTAGCCTCAGGAACGGGTAGGGAGTGTGTGATCGCGCTCTCGAAAGCTGAAATCTCTTCACCGGTAGCCCAACCTTCAGGCACGGGGCGCTTCTTGCGACCCTTTGATAATCTGCATGCTCGTTAGTTATGGGCCGTGTAGTTGTAGGATAACCACATACGTCTGATGGGTTTCGTCCACCTTGGCAACGAGTTCCTCTGGCAACTTTTCCACGCTATCAACCTGCATAGAATCGCCATCGACCGCACCTCCTGTCACAGTGACCTTGCTCAAAGCATCCCTGGCCTCATCTCGCTCCCTCGTGAGTCGTGCAATAACTCGGACAGCAGCGTCGTGCTGGTACAACGCTGTGGCAAGCTCCTCTCTGGTGCGCGCAAGCTGCTCCTTGAGGTTATATGTCTCTAAAGCCAGCGCGTCCCATTCGTTCTGGAAAGTAGCGAGGAGAGCGGGAATCGATGTGAGGGTTGGGGGACGCGGTCGGACAATACGCGACGAATGGATAGGGAGGAGGTCATCGGCGGTCAGGGCCTCGCCAGAATCGGGCTCGGTGCCATGTTCGTTGATGTATTGATCGATAAGACGCTTCTCGTAAACAACACCTTTGCTGTGTTAGCCGTGAAAGCTGCGCGTTGATGATGGCGATAATACATACCCGACTTCTTAGAAACGACGGGCTCTTGAGGAGCCTCTCCAGAAACTGTCAAGAGGGTCAGCGCACTGTTACTTATCGATGGCAAAACTGGAGAACTTACTTCCACAAAGCATGGCGACTACAAATTTGAGCTCGTGGAGCTTTCAATTGCTTGTCGTCGGGTATAGCGCAAATCAACGTCTCGAAGCTCTGTTGCGACGACAATTGCCTAGTTGAGATTTTGCCAGTGCGCACTGACCAGAGCTTTGGATCACGGGATGATAAGATAAGGCGCACGGTATCTTATCGTGCTTCATCTTGATGGTTGTCTCAACGCGGGGGACACCGGTAATAGTGAGTTCGCATGTCTCCGTCATCCGATAATTGATGTGACTGCTTGTCGATAACAGCTATTGAGTGAATTAGTTATTTTCTGTGGTGTTGGTGAATGTTGAGCATAGATTGAATGCATACTGTGACAACTGGCTACGAATATCACCAACATCAACCATTATGGCCCTACCTCAACCTCAAGATCTTCGTGTAGCAGATGAAGCTGAGCAGATCAAGACTTTGGATCTGCTATTCGAGCCCAGTCCAGCGATCCATTCCACTCTCCTCCCCATTGTGCGAGATGCAGGGTATACATCATACGCGGAGTTAATTGAGGCCTGCAGAACTCGCCTCGCCTCGCTCGCCTCCTCGAACTCGTCAGCCAACCCAGATGAGACTCTTCTCTCAATTCTCGGATCACATCCCCGTTTAGGGGCCAAGAAAGTTGACTCAGCACAGTCAGCTGCAGAGCAGGCCAACCTGCAAGGCCAAGGCGAAGAATTGGCAAAGCTGAACAAGGAGTATGAGGAAAAGTTCCCCGGATTACGATATGTCGTTTTTGTGAACGGACGGGGAAGACCCGAGATCATGGAGAACATGAAGGCTAGAATTTCCAGAGGCGACTTTTCGAAAGAGGTTGATGAAGCGTTACAGGTATGTATAACTCGCATTTTAATGCTTCTGATGCTAAGTCGGTGTTTACTTTTAGGCAATGTGCGATATTGCTAACGACCGAGCCTCCAAGCTTGGTGTGAAGCCCTGAACATAGTCACTACCTAATCAATAACAATCTGTTACCTGTTGCTTGAGCTGTGGTGTATCTAAGCCTCCCCATCTGGCCGAATAATAATACAAGCCAGTATAGCCTATTTTTGTTCCAGTCCTTGCGGGCCGGATACCTAATGCTTCAATATCGCCGTATTGAACATGAATGAGAACATATTGCCACCCAATGCTAGAAGTATACTTTACACAATTCCTTTAAATGCTCCCCGAGATGCCCAGAGACGCCACTATATATTTGCCTAACTATCTCGACATCCAGCAGATGCCGTCGAGCTCATCCAAATACTCCTCGTACGATCTGTCTTCTTCACCATTGTTGCCATCATCGCTCTGTCCGAATAAAACGCTGAAGTCAGAATATACACTGTCTTGATCATCGCCCCCATCGTCCCAGTCGTCATCTGCAGGATGCATGTATGCAAAACTATCCTCCTCGAGATCGTCCAGCGGAGGTAAAGGCGCTGTAGGTCGTAGCTCTGGCGATCGGATGGGGAAGAGTCGAGGTGATGTACGTTTCTTCGTTGCAGCTACATCGCCAACAGGCAGAGGTAGGGCCACAGGACTGGATAGCCGGCATGATGGAGGTTTTGGATGTTGAAATGCCTTTTGAGGTGGGTAGCCTGGCTGAGGTCGTGCCGATGATACCATCATGCCTGAAGGTCCAATAATTCCCGTGCCTGTTGGTGAGATCCTCAGAGACTTTCCTGCCGAAGAATCCTGTGGCATTGGAGGCCGCCAATTCGTCTTCCCGGCTGCTTTCGATGTGATAGTTGCAATTTCCTGCTCATATTTCTTGTTACCTGCAGCCTGCCCGAGGCTCAACCTCTTCCTCAGACAATTCATGGTCGAGAAGCGGAGAAATGAAGTTGCGTGAAGATGCGCGATCCTTCGGGTATTATCAACTGAAGTAGCCATCTTCAGGAACCGCTTGTCACCAGCCTCTTGACCTTCTCGATTAAGGATGTGAGTGGCGGGTTGAGAATAAGGCTGAGAAAGACGACTCGTGATGAGTTCGGCACGAAGTCGACGTTTCTTGACACACAAGTCGGCGGTGTTGAAGCCATCGACATCAGACTTGCAGCGCTTTCTCTTGATACCACGAGGTCCCGTTGATGCTGGTTCAGGTCGTATATCTAAAGGGCTGAATTTCTTTCTTGTATCCTCTGTTGAAGGAAAAGAGAATCCCGGTCCTTCGGGTCGGGACCTCGGGATTAATGTTTCTTTTGCATTTGGCTTCCGATGGCCTTCAGTACTTTCTGCTTTCCGAAGAGTGCGATACTTCGAATCTCCCATCAATGTTTCGAACAAAGGGTCTGAGCCGGAACATCTTGGCACTTGAGTCAAGTCATCGGAAGCGAGATCCAGTGGAGAAATGGGGAGGTCATCATGGCAGCCGCCTACAGAATGGCAGCGCCAGGGCTCAAGCAGACTGATTGAGCTCTGTCCATTAGCCTCTACCTCCATTACGACAGCTTGCGCTTCGTCTGAGGGGTGCTGTCAGAGCTGCCTGGTCCGATCCATCCGCTTTAACCAGTGTGAAACAAGACGAGAGGATGTGCTGGCTAGGTACTAGAAGAGCCGAGGAAGAGAGATCTGGCTTTTCAGTGCCCAAGAGTTTCAGTTGAGAATGATTCGACCTGGAGATGTAATCACAAGTTGTATCTGGTGATGCGTGAAGAGCTCGGTATTTGAAATGCCCGGCTTTGACGTGAAACAAATTGACGCAACTCTTTTGACCTCAAGGTTGCAGCAGAGTCGAGTCAGGGCAGTTCCCATGCACCTAATATGCCTCTCCCAAGCCTCTCAGGCCGTCGAGAGTTGTCTACTTAAGAGTGCAGACGTTCAATGCTGGTGGATAACTGGCGTGATTGTCGACAAGCGAAGTGGGGAACTGAGCTGAGGCCAAAGTTAGGCGGGATCGGAATAAGGAGAGCAACAATAAATGGTATATCCGGCTCAGGATCGTCGGGTAGAGAGATAAAGAGATAGAGAGATAAACAAGACAAGATATTGATAAGAGTAAAAGAGTTAGTTTAGGATGAGATTGGAAATGGCGACTGACAACTGATGATGGAGAAATTCGAAGACTGAAGAGGGGAACAAGGAGCACCAAGACAGACCAAGGCCAAGCTACAGCAGCTAGTCTCCTGCAAGTGCAAGCAATAGGAGCAGGGATCACGCCGAACCAATTCGATGGGAAATCCGGGGCCGACACGAGCAAGCGAGTTGAGATGCTGACTGTGACATTCGGATTGCTTTTTCTGGCCAAGGCCCAACAACCATGACCTGGGGTTTACAGGGGGTATCCTAATACATCAGCATGCCTGTCTATCCTATTCGTAGACCGAAGCCAGAGACAGAGTTTTGTGACGTTGGCCTCTTGGGAGTCACAATTGGAAGACTGACTAGTCGAACGACAGTATGTATGTCCTATACTGTAGTCCCTCGAGGTATGTATGTAACATGCCCAGGGAACGAAACCCAAGAAACAAGTCCGGGGTAAGCCATCCGGGGCAAAAGGCATGGTCGCACAGCATCTCCCATAGGCCGGGGGCGTTGGTCAGGCGGTTGAATCAAGCGTTCTAGGATACAGGGATCAACAAGATGAACTTGCTTTTTCGTTGGCTGAGACCAGATGGTCGGGCAGAAAGGGGGGGGGGGGATGGGAAAATCAATCAGCACGGATCACAAGGGAGGAAACCCGAGAGGTTTTGGTCAAACAGAATGAATGGATGCTCATTGACAAAGTGAAGGTCAAGAAGCATCAATGCGGCGGCAGACAGAGTTTGTATCCTGGTCAGATCATATTATGCTATTGACCTGCTCAAAACAATCAAGCAGTGGACGTCTACCACTACTCAGCTTATACTGTACAGGTAGGTATGTATGCATGTACTATGCTTCGAGCAAATATCTCGTGACTGTCAACTCTCTCCTCCAACCTCGTGACAAAACTACCTATTCCACTAGAGGTATCCCAGCCACAAGCCAGCTCACACAGAGGTACGATGACATGGCTCATTACCGTCAATGCTCTAGAACTGCCACCTCCTCTTTTAACTGAAACCACTCCATTGGTATACCTGCAGTGTGCACAATGCTCTTCTTCTACTGGACGCTCGACTCTGGGGATCGCCTTTAGGGCTTGGCCGGAGGCGGCCGCTGTTTCTGGGGTTAAGATTGAGAAACATGAGAGATCACATCCCCTGGCACCAGGTGCACACGCGTACATGTATGTATTCATGTACTGTGGTATCCTTGGGATGTATTTTGGCCATTCTAAGCGGAGAACTTCTTCTGAGATGCTACCTTGCCCAAATCTCACTCCCGATTCGACCTCTGTATGCTGAGCGTTACGACATTCCTGAAGCGGATATAACGGCATTACAACTGTCCAATGCCCTCACTTCATTTTGTCATGGACTTTCTAGACGCTTCAGTCATCATGAAAATTTTGATTCATCATGCGCCATCCTAACGTGTACCCTTTTGCCTGTAGCCTTGTTACCTCAACAACCTAAAACTCGCAAATCACCTAGCTAATGAGCGTACCGTAACTAATATGCATGATACATCGCAAAGCAACCTTAAACTCTGCTTGTGCTAACGTCAAAGATTTCATTCTTCCATCCTCCCTGGTCATACTCAAAGAGCTTCTGCTCTGCATCCCTGCCTTCCTCCTCCCACAGCTTGACCAGACTGCCAGGTGCATACCGCCCTTGGAACACGCCTGACCCTGCTTTGACGCCAACGCGGGCGTCGATGTCTGGATCGGGCGCTGGAACGAGACGTGCAGCAACTGCTCGAATGAACGTCCAGAGGTCCTTTGGATCAGCAATTCGTGTGGCACGGAGACGCTCCCGTGCATAAAGCATCTCACGGTTCAGGAAGTGAAGACCTTCAGCAATTGAAGCTGCAATCTTGACCTCGAGAGCCTTGCGCACAATGGGCCGCACCAATGGCTTCAAGATCCAAGCCAGGCAAGCAAACTTGGACTTGCTCAGCGTGTAATTAAGGTGATGGATGCGGACCTTGACATCGCGCAAGGAGACGATCTGTTCCATGCGATCCTTTCCAATTTCGAGGTCAAGAGTGATGTCCACGCCGCGCTTATCAAGGTGGAAACCTGCAATACCTTCATCAACCATACGGAAAAGACCCGAGTGTAAGCGGAACCAGTAACCCAGGTCGTCTGCTGCAATCGAAAGGCCAGACACAGTCACTTTCATCATTGACTTCATGGTAGATTGCGTCCCATGAAGTGCTTTTCTCACTTGAACATCATTGTAGGTTGAAATGTTAAGCTGGAAAGGCAGGAAGGAGCTTGCATTGATGGTGCGACCGGGCTCAAGGATGAGATTCTCTAGCAGAAGATCGATAGCGGGTGCCGATACTTCAATACGTGGAATGGGGATGTACTGAATAGCCTGGATGAGGAGAGGGACGAAAATGTTGATAGTGTCAGTGACCAGGTCGCTGTTAGCGTATTCGCCGGCTGGTGACAAGAGGAGAGCAATTCTTTCAGTTGTGTGGATGAGCTTCTTGATATCCTGGTCATCCAAGATTGAGCGGAAAGCAGCATACAGACTCGAAAGCAGGGCGTCGAGATCATCTCGAATTGACGATTTGGCAGTCAGATCATTGGACTTCTTGCGCAATTCCTGGAATCGTTCTTCGATGTTGTCAAAGAAGTCAGGGTCACTCAGCATATCCTGCACCAGATTGCCAATCTGTCGTACAAGCTCATCAAAGTTGGGGTCAGTTTTTCCATCATCGACAACGGCTTCAAAGGATTTCTTGACCTCATCCCAGTGCTCACGCTTGCCGAGAGAAGTGATGAACAACCAGAAATTGTGGACCGCTTTGTCGGCCTCTGGGTTGGGCTGCGTGTCCTCCTCAACTGCTTCAACGGTTGCAGCAGCTGCGTGGGAGTAGGCGAGAAGGTAACGTTGGATGAGCAGCGAGATTGTTGAAACCGACTCCTTGTAGTCTGTTCGCTTCCGGAGGTTCATCACCGTTTGTTTGAGGCGTTTCACCAGTGCATCACCCTCGTCGCCCTTCACATGCTCCTTGATGCTCTGTACCGCCCCATCGGCCACTTCAAGCGCACCATCTTTGACAGTCTCACCGACATCTACAACTTCATTCTTAAGATCCTCGTCGGAAGGTGGAGCAGGTGATTTGCCATTGCCATTGCCATTGCCATTTGCATGTTTCAGGGCCTCTTGTTCCTCCTTGGACGGCTCGATGGCCTCGCCAGCTTGTTTGGAAACGTCAGACAAGGTGAAGGCAGTGTCTCGAAGTACCTCTTTTCCAACAGTGCTGAGGTCGGAAAGAAAGATGCGGAAATCGGAGTTGGTCAATAGAAGTGATCCAACAGTCTGCAAGCTCTTGTAGGTTGCGACAGCATCGGCTCGGACCTTTGCCCTGGCAGCTCGCTGCTCGATATGTGCGACGTCGACATCCAAACGAGCTTTGGTAAGATACCAGATGAAGTCCTGAATCTGGTCCTTACTATTCTTGTGCTGCAACACCTCGATGAACTGTTTGATCCATAGCTTGATGCTTCTGACCAGAGCTCGACCTGATGGGCTGAGCTCTTGGCGCTCGGGGTTCAAAATCTGCGCCGATAGAAGAGTTCTCAAGTGGATTATAAGCTGTTCGTTTGTTGGCATATACCCTTTAGAGATGGCGCGGAGCATCTGATATGTATGGAGCTTCTCATGGAGTCGCGTCTGTAGGCCGGTGTCGTCATTGTAACGCGGCAGCAGAGGTTCGCGCTCTGCGTCCTCGCGATTTTTACCAATGCCAAAGCACGACAGCATTTTGAAAGCTGCAGGCGCAAATTGCCTGGTGATAATCTAGAAAGGCGTGCCTTTTTGTGGTTGGGATGGCTTGTTAGAGAAGAGATTCCTGCTTGATCGTTTTTATAGCACACCCAAGCCAGTGATTAAAAGTGACGACGTCATGACTCTGCCCGGAGCTTCAGGTCCTAGGGAGGCTAGGCTTACAAGTACAGCTGTAACACCTTGAGGCAACCACAACCCTTGTGAATCTTAGGGAGCTACAGCTGTGTGCTCAGTGATTGGATGATAAAGTTTACTTCGTTTCTTTAGAATTTCGACCTGTCCATGATGAGAGAGGCTTGTAAGGGAATGCATCTGCCAGACTGCTAGTGACAAAGGCATTCAACTGGCATCATCTTGCATTTCTAGCAATCATCAGCAGGCAATATGTACTTTGAATCACGATTTGCATTTGGGATTACTGTTCAATGATCGGTATGCTCTTTACTAGTTTGAGAGTGAAGTATCATTGGCAGTCCATCTCGCCTAGGGGAGGAAAGAAAACTCAGGATATTGATCCTAAGTGACAGAAAGACTTAGATAAATCAGCATAAGTTTATGATATCTTTCGGACACCTTTTGAGTTCTTTTAAAATCCCATATTAAAGTCTGATATTTTCTTGCTCCCCGAGCGAGCGCTCGCCTATTGTCCAGAGCTTCAATGCTACAGTGGGTGTACTAACCGCAGGACACTCTTCATGTGTTAGCTTCAGTATCCCGATACACCGAAACAGAACTTTGTTTCGTGTAATTTCAACCATATTGGGCCATATTTTTTCTCTATCAATATCACTGTCTTTCACATGTGCTTATTGTCGCTCTTACTATACCCTTTGTTATTAAAATGAACTTCCGGCAGCCGGAGGACAATCGGCGGACCTCGGCATCATCAGCTGGTGTGGGGCCGGGTGTACTCAACATCAACACCCGGCCTCTAACACTTCCTCAACAACAAGTCCAAAATTGCGCAAAGCAAAACAACTTCAAGAGCTTAAGAAAAAGATACCCAATTGCCTGCAGAATTTTAGTTTTGCCTGATGCCGCTCGCTCAATCTTTCGAGACATTGCCTTGAAGCTACATGCTCCGAAACTCCAAGCTCAATGAGCACGCCTAAAGAATGGAAGCGACTCTCATTCCAAGAAGCCTTGGAGCTAGCCAGGCTTCCGGATGATACCTCGTCAACACAACAAGCAGTTCAGAGATTCATTAGTCGGCAGCCAGCATGGACACCTGGACAAGAACTCCCCTGGGATGCTGTTGGTATTCCTCCACCGAAGATCACAAGGGGAGCTTATGGCGCTGTCGTATATGCTTTATCAGCTCTTGCAGCCACACGTGTAGTTGAAGAAGAAGACCATGGTAATGCAGACGAGAACAGACGAGGGATACATGTAAGCTGGGCCTATTTATGGGTGTACACAAACTTATTCTTTTCAGTCCATCCACGCCGTGTTCACCAACCCCGGACTCTCGGATCGCCCTTTCATCCTAGATGTATCTGAAGTCCATTCAAGCCGTTCCTTCTCCACGAGGCTGGTTCATGCTCGCCAGCCAACGCAACCATCAAGTAGCATATCGGGCCCGTTTCCCGACTTGGATTCCGAAACGCCTCTCGGTAGCCCTTGTCTAACCAGTATCGTCACCTTCAAACGCCCGGTTTCCAGCTCCGATGAGGTCCAAGGGTTGCCGCCACAGGAGAGATTCAAAGACATACTCTCATCGCGCAAACCTGATCAGTGGAATCCATGTCCACAGGCCGACGTCGATGCTCTGAAAGCAAAGTTCCCAAATGAAGGCCATGGAGCATTCCCTATTCTCGATATGTACAAAGTTGACATGTCGGACTTCAACAAAGACAAGGCTATACCAGACCGGAGAGAACTCATCTACTACCGGTTACTGAAACCCCTTCCGAAAGAGGACACGAACGCACATGTCTTGTGTCATGCGTTCGAGGCAGATCGCAATAGTCTTTTTATGCTAGGGAACCATCTGGGCTACGGCCACGACTTGGGCATCGCAGCAAGCCTAAGTTATTCGTTCTACGTTCATGTCAATACTGATGAGGCTGTGATGGAAAGAGACGGATGGTGGCTACAAGAAGTCTCTTGGCCAAGATTCAGTGCTGGTCGAGGCGCAATGGAAAGTCTGATATGGAGTCCCCAAGGCAAGCATGTTGCGACCGGCTACCAGGATGGTATTATACTGCCTATGACGGCCAAACCCGGTAGAGAGACAAAGCTGTAGACTTTGTGATTAAAGAGGACGTGGTTAGAGTCAAACATTATTAGCGACTTCAAGATTTTGTCATGGAAACACCATAGACGGTACCAAAAATTACTTGAACAAGGCCCAGTTTGTTCAATTGTTGGATGCCCCCGATATAGCGCGAAACGATTGTGTCTAACCTTCGGTCCTCAGACGTTCACCTGTGGTCGAGGGACTGGAGGCTCAGCGTCGTATCAGCTTCGTTTCTTCCTCTTCCTTGTTATGTATTACAGTCGAGATTACGAGATTCCTACTGGTGCCGAGTAATCTCATATTGGTAATCCAATATGGGGACTAATACAATAAAGCAAGTTCAAGTCATGCTTATTGTAACAGGAAAGTTTAACATCTCCGCAAACGGGGCACCCTAACGAATTAATTAGATACTATTGAAATAGACCGAAATGCCATTATGGGGTATTTCTATTGCCTCGGCGTATTTGCTCTTTGCTACACTCAATGGCTATCTTTGTATGTTCTCAGATGCATATCGCTTAACGTAGATCAAACCCATGGAACGTTCTAGACTCCCGCCCAATATCTATATAATGCCTCATTCCGCACATGGCCAGCCTTTCTTTAATGCTGCATCTTTTCAATTGCGTACCTTTCGTCGCTATCCGTCCCAATTCAGGAATACTTGACCACACTCTTTAATCTGTCCAAGACTTTATAACTCGTCTTCATCAAACCCCATTCCGTACCTGACAAAGTCTTTCATACACATACAAGGGGAAATAGCAGATAAACCCAAGTTTACCGCTACCGACAATTCCCTGTATATGAAATAATTGCAACCTATAACAATATAATACAATATCAGTATAATACATATAAATATAATTAAGAGCTCTTGTTCATTCAGAGGCTTCTAGTCTGCGAACTAAATAGCATTGATGCGAGCTGAGACATATAACTCCCTGTCATTGCACAGAGTATAACCTCAGTAGTTCACGCACCTCTTTAGCTATCGCTCATAAAGGTCAAGCTACTTGCGGTGCTTGCCCAAGATAACACAAGCATTAAAGGCAGAGGATATCTTATAATTGTCTCCTGTTTGCTGTGGCAGTGACTCGTATAGCGAGGCTCCTTCCTACCAGAATACTTCAAGTGCGAGATCATCTTGACCACCCATCACATTTGATCTCTCCCTTGATATCAAAAACTCCTTTTATCTTCTGGTATCAACACCATCAGATCGGAAAAAGAGATTCAGCAATCAAATAAAAGAAACGCTGAAATCACTATCGGAAACTCCAACAAACCTCAGAACAACATAGACATTCACCAGCTGGCGCACTCTCTATTTCGGAGTTAACTGTTCATCACTGCGCGGTGATCTGTCTATAAGGGAGGCATAAGCCCAGCCAGCATCAAAGACTCTGATTCACCGTGTTGCGTTTAAGCTGCTTAGCCTAGGTGAAGACTATCCTGCACCTTCTTCGTGCACCACCGGATTTTATTATTAAAAGGAGAACCGCCAAAGATTTTAATCTTCTACAACCTCTCTCTCTTAAACACATCGCGTTTCACATATCGCCTCACACCTCCTATCCAGAAGCAACTCTGTCTACAGCTTTCAAAGTAAGTCGAGGATTTAATAATCTCTTTAGGCCCTTTCATATTCAGGTCTTGGCGCTTATCTTAGGCCTGACGAGAAGTTTCATCTTTTGAACCAGTTCTATTCTTTCTATCGTCCACTAGACTACTCTTACCTGACCGTGTTTACTGCCTTACTTTATACTAATTCTCTTCCTTATAGTAACTACAGTCTTCTTACTACCCTTAACCTTGGGTAAGTACTTGACCTTATACTTATTCTGATTGCAGTTACTGATCCTAGTTTAGACTGCTCGTTGTCTAATAAGGCAAGATGGGAGATCAAAGCCTAGCCCATAGTCATGGGACGGCTGTGCCAACTGAAGTCGTAACTGAGATGCTTCATACACCCTGGAGTGACGTCTACCGCATCAGCCCAGATGGTCAGAAGTACATTTCACCACACTGCCTCATCGGCACCCCTGTGCAAAAGATCACGGAAGATAGCGACTACTGGATGCCGAGATGGCTCTCTCTCGAAACTTACCTAGCGCAAGAGGAGTCGGAAGAAAAGAAAAAGAAAGACTCGAAGGAACAACTCCGACTCGACCCCCACAACAAAGATCTTGCTAAGAAACACAAGCTCCATATGGATAATGTGTCTAAACAACGCAAGATCCGCGAAATCTTCGGCCATGAGTCGCCATACCATCCGAATCAGCTTGTCTCCAAGCATCACCTGCCCACAGATGGACTTTGTGAGCAGGAACTGATGTATAAGCTTGCTTGCAAGGTTTCTGACTTGCGAGTTCTGCATGATAAAGGGGAACTTGCCATGGACCCCTGGGACTTCCTCCGTTGGCGGGTTTCAAAGAAGATACAGTCGATGTGCACAATGTCTGCTCAAAGCGGCAAGGATATAATCAAAAGGATTATATTCAGCATCTGTGAGGACTCAAGCTCAAAGAGCGCCTCTAAAATCTACGAGGACCCCAAGTTGCGCGCTGCTATTATACGCTCAGCTGGTTATCAAGGCCGACTAGCCAGTTTTCGCAAGCCTGGGGACAAGAACAGGATCACCAAGATCAAGACCAACACAGCCGGTTTGGGACGCATCACCCATAGGCGCTCCAAAGTCGACCCAATTCCGTCGACACTCAGTCGAGAGCCAGCTCTGAGTCGGTCTGATAAGCGCCAGAAGAGGTTATCTCAGCCGTCGACATACGGAGGAGTGAATGCTTACCGGGCACAACAACAACAGAGAGGCAACTCAAAGCTCTAAATTCACATCAGTTCTATCTTCAACCGTCACGGTCTAAACGCATACTAGTTTGATGGCTGGTTCGTATCCCAGGACCATTCAGCCTTCTTTCTACCACATGTATTCAGGAATCTCAAGCCTCAGTCACTGGGTCACTTTCGGAAGATGGAGGACGGGCGAGGTTCAGAGGATGAAAGATGCAAGACGGAGTGATGGTAGTGGTCCATATTATGTCACTGATCTATTCATTTGCGCGTTGCACATTTGGAGTTTGGGGAGAGTTTGTACAACAATTTGCTGAGATATGGATACTTTTTGGAAGGTGTTAAGCTGCTGCACGCATACTTACACTAATTAATGCCATGCATGCTTACCCTCTCTAGTTCGTACATGACTTTAATATAATCTCTCGTACCACATGAAATGACTTTTCGTAAAAATCTTGTCAGTGGCATGTAAAGGCGACAACTGTTACCAATGTTCGTGTTACCAGTATGATCTTGTGTCAGTGAACAACCAACTCAAAGGTCCGGAACTGGTGAAATAGTCAATATATACACATTGACTCCATCCACTTATCAACTCGTTCAGGTGTGACAAACTGTAACCATTATTCCCATGAGATTCTCGTAGAATTCGATGATCGGTTATGTCGGGTATATCGGAATGATGAAGCGATATCTTTCGTAATGTGAAGTTGATCTATTCATATGATCTCGGCTTCTTACCGAAACACAATGAGTTGAAGGTGAGTTGCCCACATCTTCTCAGGCTCTTGGTTTCAGCTGATTTATAATTTCCTGAGCACTCACATAAATGTGGCTTTCTCCAACCTCCAAAACCTCAATGCATCTTGAAGATACAGCTGCACGGTGAATAGCGAGCAAGGCTAAACCAGGGCTCAAAACAAAGCTGATCGACTGAATAGAACAAGAGAATAAGGCCCCAATATGAGTACGGCTCACGCGATTGCCAAAGTCAGCAAGGCTTGCTTCTTGAGCCAGTTCCCATGGACCATCCCACCATTCATCATCGGCGCCCCAATGCGCGTCATGTCAGGACCTCATCTGGCCCTTGCGGTCTCCAAAGCTGGAGGTCTTGGGTTCATTGGGCCAGGAATGAAGCCTGAAGATACGTCGAAGGATCTAGCTACAGTGAGGGAGTTGCTACGCAATTCACCCCCACAGACTCTGCCGTCCTCATTTCCATCCACGGGTACCCTCCCTGTTGGCGTTGGATTTCAGCTCTGGAATGGAGATCTCAAGTCTGCTGTCAATGCTGTGCAACAACACAGGCCCTGTGTCGCATGGCTCTTTGCGCCAAGTCGAGGACAAGAAGAGCTTGATGAGTGGACGTCTCAGATACGAGAAGCTCATCCCGAGATACAGGTCTGGATACAAATCGGCACCGTTCAAGAGAGTATCGAAGTGGCCAATAGTGCGCACCGCCCAGATGCGTTGGTCATTCAAGGCGCAGAAGCGGGCGGCCATGGTCGAGCCACCGACGGCCTGGGCATAATGGCACTCTTTCCTGAAATCGCAGACCAAGTCCGCGAGTCAGGCATGACTCTCTTCGCTGCCGGCGGCATCGCAGATGGTCGAGGCGTTGCAGCAGCCCTCTCACTTGGTGCAACTGGCGTCGTTATGGGCACGCGCTTCCTAGCAGCAACCGAAACTCGTATCAGCAAAGGCTACCAACAAGAGATTATTCGAGCTAAAGACGGAGCTCAGTGCACCACCAGAACCATGCTCTACAATCACCTTAGGGGCACTATGGGTTGGCCAGAGCAGTATAGCCCAAGGGGTATCATCAACCAGAGCTTTCACGATCACCAAGCAGGCGTGGGATTTGAGGAACTGAAGAAGAGGCACGACGAAGCATTGAAGGCTGGGGACAAGGGATGGGGGCCAGAGGGGAGGTTAGCGACGTATGCGGGAGCGGCTGTTGGACTTATACATGATGTGCAGGATGCCGATGATATTGTCAAGTGTGTGCAGAAAGAAGCTAAAGAGGTTATAGCTGAGCTTGCGGGCAACAACATGTAACTTAGATCTTACAATCTCTGCTGAGGTAGTTGAGAGGCTATGCATATCTGCTTTGCAAAACGCAACTTGGGCCATGGTTGGGACCAAAGGGTACGCAATTCCTTGCTCTTATCTGAGCTTCACCGACCATATCTTACCTTGCTTTCATTAATATAAGATATATGATTAATTGAGTCATTGCAGATGAAACGCGTTTCGTTCATCAAATAATTAATACATCTGAAGACTCATTTAAAGTCTCGACGACACAGCTATCATGTTATCTCGGCTGGTTTCCTGCTGCTTCATAAAGAAACACGTATGTCTAGATTTTCCAATTCGTTCTAAGTGCTTTCATGATATAGAGATAGAGGTCTCAAATAAATCAACTGTTCAAAGACATTTGGTACAACCGCGCAAGCGAAACTCGTCCACTTTGTCGCATTCCAATCGACTATCGACTGATAATGAGAGATGTCGATTAAAGCAAATAAAGCATTTCTCAATAAAGAGGGCAATTGCCTATTTGTTTATCAAGTTCATGAAAGTAATAAGTAACGTGAGCCTCGGCAAACAACACGATCTCGGGAGACGATGTAGCTGAGATTCTGACAGAGCGAGCGCAAGTCCGAAAGAGTACATATAGCTCAAATGATGCTTCAATGTTATCCTGACAGTATTGCACGTTAATTGGAAGCTATTCTTCCTCAGTCAAATGTCAATTGTGGCATTTTGCAAGCTCTTGAAGCTTTTGATGACGTTCCGAAACTCGCCTTATTATTAGCAATTGGGTGAACGTCAAGATCCGGAGCTTTTGACAGATCACGTGGCCATGATTACAACAACTCCAATTGGCCAATTCGCTGGCGAAGATGGGTCCATCCTCCAACTTCGACCCAAATCAGCCCATTCCTCACAAATCCCTCGACAACACCTCTCTCAGCCCATCCCGAGTCATCCTCAAAGCTCGACTCCATTGCCCGGCGCAAACCATCAACAGAATGTTCCTGCAACGCTCCGCCCTCACTGCGGCTCGCCGCGTCGCCGCCCGACCTGCTGTCGCTCGCACCTTCACCACCTCTTTCGTCCGCCGTACGCATTTCCATTTTGCTCCTCCAGCCAGCCAATGGCGATCGTCGTATGATGGCTGACTAGTGTTTTTGCTTCCACTACAGGAGATACTGCCCGTCCTGCCACCCCCAACGAGCAGGCCGCTGCTCTTGCTGGCTCCGCCGAGAAGAAGGTCGGCTCCTATAAGACTCTGAAGGGTATGTTGCCCAACAATGCCGCCGCCAACTGCCTCAATGGCACCCCGTAACCTCGGCCGACGGATCTTGACGTGACGTACGACAATCGCTGACAAGCTTTCGTGTACAGAGATCCGAACTGAGGAGGATCTCTTCGGTCCTGGTGCCGCCCCCGGAACCGTCCCTACCGATCTCGAGCAGTCCACCGGTATCGAGCGTCTCGAGATTCTCGGTAAGATGGAGGGCGTCGACATCTTCGACATGCGCCCCCTCGACGCCAGCCGCCTCGGAACGATGAAGGATCCCATCATGGTCCGATCTGCTGGTGAGGAGCAGTTCGCCGGCTGCACTGGTTTCCCCGCCGACTCTCACAGCGTCCACTGGCTCGGCGTGAGTCTTGACCTTGAAATTCCGGACGGATGGAAGTGAAATGCTGACATTTATAATTTCAGATCACCCGCGAACGCCCCATCGAGCGATGCCCCGAGTGTGGCAGCGTTTACAAGATGGACTACGTCGGTCCCGAGGACGATCACCACCACCACCACCCTCCCGAGTTCGAGGAGCCCAAGACCTTTGCCGATTACATCAAGCCCGAGTACCGATACAAATAAATGCATTACGTTGCGCTGAGAGGCATTGAGGAGACTAGGTCGTAGCATTAAGGGAAAACTAGATGGATGTGCATGGTGCCCCCGGGGAGAGGAGCCGTTTTTGTGTAGATTAGGGTGCCTTTATTCCCTGTGTCAATTTACTAAGTTAGCTTCCAGAAGTTGATGTTGACTATATACTGGGCTTATTGTGTTTGTGACAACGGCAGTTTGATACAATTGAGCTTGTAATGACTTTCCAGACTTCCATAGTCTGGGCATGGCTGGATTGTGATGTCATTTCGTGATACGGATGTGAAACATCCAGTCGCGGTTATGAAAACTCAATACTGCCAATAAGATGTGCCCTTTCGCAAGACGACGAGTATTAGACCGTTCGTCTGACGCATTTTTATCTATTCTTTTACCTCCAGTCCTGAGGTTGTGGTGGGAGTATTGGCTCTCATCTTGTCGATGCTGGGTATCAAAGTGGTGTGATAGTGTCGTGTCCTGGGCATAGATGGACGTATGAGCGTGGCCGTAGCGATGCTCATGGCGGTTCTGGGGGATGAAAAGCGTGTGCTGTAAAGCTCACTAATGGCGTTCAACCTTCATCTTCATCTTCATCGAAGCTCAGCTTAATCTTTTTGGCCTTCTTCTTGGGTTTGCGATTCTTTGCTGACTCCTTTTCGGCATCATCATTCTCCTTTTTCTTGCCCTCTCCTTTATCCTCATCCTTAGCCTCATCAGCAGCCTCACCGATGACTTTTCCAACCTTTCGTTTCCGTCCTCCAATAGCAGCTTTGCTCTCTGGTTCTTTGGGTGTTTCTTTCTCTGTTGCAGGTTCCAAGTCGTAATCTCCAGTATCTTTGACAACTCCATCCTTGTCGACTTCAAGACTCACAACGTTTCCGTCTTCGTCCACGACGAGCGGGACATCTTCTGCCTCCTCACTGCTAGAGCGCTTCTTAGCTGACCTCCGTTGTGCAGCGAGTAGTGGATTGGGGCCTGTAGCACCAGCAGCTTGAGCCCTTAGAGCAGCAAGGAATGGCGGTGCTGCCGCTGCGTTGTCGTAAGACAGGTTTTTTGAGTTGATTTTGGGAGCCATGTTTGTTTGCGATGCATGAAACAGACTGGATACAGCTCTGTCTGTTATGGTTGGTTGAGCTGTACGCGATGGGGTTGCGGCTCTTTGTCAGCGGGACGGGCTTCTTGACGGACGGGAGGATTCGTTGATCACAAGCAGTTCTTGATGAAGCGGAATCAAGATTCAAGATGCAACCCCAGCCTAGACTCTTCTGAGCAATACAGTACAGCCCCTGAATTATTGTTATTTTACTACAGCCCCACCACAGCAAGCAGGGGTATATATAAATTTTTTAAAAAATAGCTATTTAAATACTTTAAGACCTATAAAATAAAAGCTATAATTATAAGAAATAAAATCTATTTAGTTTATTATTTTATTTTTATAAAATAAAGAAATTATAAAAGATATAAAGTTTAGGTCCCTGTAAGTAAGTCATAAGCTAACAAAAATACAGGGGTTGTACTGTAGTGCAGCTGCATGCAAGCGCTAACTTAAGTTACACGTGGGTCTTGGAGCGACCTGAATTGAATTTCTTACTTGCTTTCGCTTGTTCGTAGAAGCCTCCACACGGACCTGTCTGTGAGTGTGAGCGACAATCTGGATGTGAGAACCTAATCTAATTATAAATCTAATCATCTTTCTCCTTACAGGGAGTTTTCGTTTTCTTCATTTCAGGTCAGTCAATTTTGCATCGGTGCATGCACAGTATGTACCGGTTCAGCGTGGGCCCTGATATCGGTGTCCGGTAGTGTCCCGTCCTTTTTGTTTGGTGTTTGATTGGATCGACGCTGTCATGGTTCAAAGGATGAGCAAGCTATTGGCTCACGAACGAGCCCGTGGCCCTGTAACGACCCGGGATCTTGATGGATGTGCATGAATAACTGCAGTTGGTACAGCTCAAGCTACAGTACATCTGTAGTATCTAGGGGAGCAAAAGAAAATCAGGACCTGGATCGTAAGCGACAAAAAGACTTGGATAACATGGCATGAGTTTAGGATACCTTTTGCCAAGTTTGTTTTAACACCCTGTATTAAGGTCTAATGTTTCTTGCTCATGGAGGAGTAATCCCTGCTCCACTATATCAGTCATTATCTTCAGTGGCTACAGACTCTATTCTACGGCCCCATCATGTTTTGCATGCTCCCACTTCCCACCCTCTCTCATGCTCTACCTGTCTTGTCTTGTCTTCTCCCTTATTTGCCTCTCTCTAATTCTTTTTTTGGACATCCCTTTCATAGCCAAGACCCTAAGTCTGAGTACAAGAGTCAGTCAGTCTCTACCGCCCTTGCTGTAAATGTACATGTACGTAGATAGAATATGCACTGTAACTCATAACATGGATTCCCTCATTCATTGGTGATCTCTCGCTATCATCTGCCAAGGATAAGGAGTCTGTGCCCCACCAACCAGCTCTACCAGGTCGACGCGTCAGTAGTTTTTTGATTGCTAGATCAAACTCTGGGCCTGTCTTGTCTTTCTTTGGCTTTGACGTTGGTGGAATTTTCTACTGTATTGCACTAGAATCAGGGAAGTGGTCCCTGCCGCTCATTACTTAATTCAAACCGTCTCGTCTCCCTGTCTCCCTGTCTCTCTGTCTGTCTGTCTTTTAGAGATCTAATATCCCATCCCACGACTGCTTCTCCTTCAATGCTACCTACCTACGTCCATGGACGACGTGCGACGATACCATCGAAACCCACGAGCCACGACAACGATACCACGACCGTCTTCTCTTCTGCGATCACATTCGACATAATTTTTTTCCCCTGCCTTTTTTAAACTTCCCGGTCCCACCTTGAAGATCGACCGAACTACCTACGGCTACCGTACAAGTTAATCGCCCCATCCACCAACACCGATCTCCATCCCTGGCCTCCTATTTCTATCTCGACCACGACCACATCTACAACTTCAATCTTGTCTTCGACGGCCGTCGCAGGCGCCACGATACGGCGCTTTTCATGTCCTCCAGACCCCGACTGCCACCGATCACAATACCTACCGCCGTGGTAGGATCTTCCTCGCCATGGACTTGATCAGGAGGGCCACCAAGGTGGCTCCCAGCAAACCTCCCCTACAACTTCCCCTCGACGAGAAGAGGGATTCCAAACACAACAAGTCGGTCGATTCTCGCATGGCCTTTTTCCGGAGACCCCTGCGATTAAAGGGGAACTCTACAATTTCCGTACCTCTGGGCGTGGTTGTCTTTTTTCCAATGCTTGTTTTAATCCTTATTTTTATTCTCTTCGTCAGCCATCCCAGTTCCCCCGGCAGGTTTCTGATACCAGGGGGTGCTCCCCCCAAGATGCGGTAAGTCTGATATCAGCCAGCATTGGATGCTTTGGCATATCAGATAGCTAACAGCCCAAACAGGAAAATCAGCGAAAAGTACGATAAGGTGTTCGTCGAGGGCTGCGCCCAGCCTGACACCAGCCAACCTCGAGCCAACGCCGCATTTGTGATATTAGCGCGAAACAAGGAGATTGATGGTGTTTTGCAATCCATAAAATCAGTCGAGAGGCATTTCAATCGCTGGTATCATTACCCCTATGTGTTCCTCAACGATGGTGATTTCGACGACAACTTCAAGGAGGCTGTTAGAAACCATACCTCCGGAGATGTCGAGTTTGGAAAGGTTGGACCAGACATGTGGGGGTTCCCCGATTGGATTGACCCCAAGGTAGCTTCAGAGGGTATCGCCAAGCAAGGCGACGCTGCCGTCATGTACGGAGGTCTAGAGAGCTACCACAAGATGTGCAGATTCTACTCTGGGTAAGTTGGGATTCTCTTAGCGATGAAGGATAGTCTGGCTAACAGCGCAACAGTTTCTTCTTCAACCACCCCTTATTGCTCAAGTACGAGTGGTACTGGCGAGTCGAGCCCGAGATCAGCTATTTCTGCGACATCACATAGTATGTTTTGCTCCTTTCAGACGCAGTCGCATTATTAACTGGTTGCAGCGACCCTTTTCAGAAAATGATCGAACACAACAAAACATATGGTTTCACAATTGCCGTCAAGGAACTTCGAGAAACCGTTCCCAATATCTTTCGATACGCCTCCGCTTATAAGCGACTTAACAACATCACATCGAAGGGCTTGTGGGAAATGTTTGTCGAGCCACCAGAGGACGATGACGAGGACACTTCTAAGGACAGTGATACCTCAACAAATCCCGAGAAAAGTTTCTGGGATACCCTCACGGGTAAAAAGGAGAACATTGTCGACCCTGAGTCAATGGAGGGAGAGACCTACAATATGTGCCACTTTTGGTCCAATTTCGAAATTGCGAAGCTCAGCTGGTTCCGCAGCAAGGAGTACCAGGACTTCTTTGAGATGATGGACAGAAGCGGTGGCTTTTGGATGGAACGAGTATGCAAGCCAAAGTCTCCCTTTTTGTAACGATGCTAACATTCCTCAGTGGGGCGATGCTCCTATTCACTCCCTTGCCGCTGGCGCTCTACTCGGACCCCAGGATATCCATTACTTCCGAGACTTTGGTTACCGACATACAACGATTCAGCATTGCCCTGCCAATGCGCCGGGCAAACAGCTCGCACGTGAGCCCTACCTAGAAAAGACAACATTCCCCGAGTATAAGAGATTTGAGGAAGACGACTACTGGGAGCAATGGGACGACGTGCAAGAAGGTGGCATTGGCTGTCGCTGTAGATGTGATACAGACGTTGTCGATGTTGAGGGCAAAGAAGGATCATGTCTTGCAGAATGGGTCGACGTTGCTGGCGGCTGGGAACATCCATACTAGGCCACTTTAGACTTGAGCTGTCTTGAGTATAGGATCCAACAAAGGGATCATCAGCATTCGAGCACTGCAATTATCAACCAAACATCAACGGCGCGTCAGGGGCATAAGCAACTTTTTTCGACTAGGTCAAAGGGATTATTGCACATTCGGGGACAGGGAAAATTAAAAGAGGGTGCGGCGTTTTGTTTTGTCCCGAGCATTCTGCCTTTGCTTTTGCTTTTGCTTTTGCTATGGCCGGAATACTCGTCTAACATTGTACTAAAGGGATATGGCACGCGCATCGTGAGAAATCTGCTGCATACACGGTTTGGGAGGTCTTTGTCAAGATGATCTGATAGACGGTGGATTTATATTCTACTCTTACTAGACGTCAGAGAACCCGTTGGTATTAATGATACATGTAGGG
Source organism: Fusarium subglutinans (assembly GCF_013396075.1). Lineage (NCBI taxonomy): Eukaryota > Fungi > Ascomycota > Sordariomycetes > Hypocreales > Nectriaceae > Fusarium > Fusarium subglutinans. The sequence goes on from NW_023502137.1 coordinate 114,298, forward strand.
TGAGGGCCGGCTCATCTTACAACCACAAAGAAGTGGTTTTTGTTGCATGTCTCATTTGGTGGTATTATGCATAAGTGATCGCCCTGACCTTAAATTTATGGTTCTTACAGCTGCAAACCTTACGCCTCATGCAAGCCATCCCTTAATTGTGTGCTAGATTCCGTGGTAGCGTAGGCAGACTCCCAGGGGCTGAATGGACGTGGCGTTGGAGGCCCCGGTCTAGAGAGCACTGCCCTCAAGACAACCAGCGACATAATTCTAGACCCACCAGTTCATGGGGGGCTGACCAAGTCCTATGTATAAGAGTCCTACGGATAGAAACCACAAAGAGGTGTCTGTGCCAATATCATTCAATTCACTGTTTCTTCTCTATTCTCATAATCACGCATACTATATCAGTTTCGGTCACAATGGATACCTTAAATCGTGTCTCAGAATATCTCTTCGGCCCTGCGATTCCTCATCGAGAACCATGTGGCCGAGCAGTACAAATCATGTCGGATCTTCATCTAGAGCTAAATCGGCAATACGCAACGTTTGACTTCCCTGCCAAAACACCTTTTCTCATTCTTGGGGGTGATATAGGCCGTTTAGTCGACTATGACATGTTTCTTCCTTTCCTCGCACGCCAAACAGAACGCTTCGATAAAGTGTTCTTAGTTCTTGGCAACCATGAGTTCTATGAGATGAGCTATGAGGACGGTATTGAAAAGGCGAGGGAGCTGGAGAAAGAAGAGTCTCTAAAAGGAAAACTTGTGGTTTTGGATCGAAATCGCAGGGACGATCCGGACTCCAAACTCACAATTATCGGCGCAACACTGTGGTCGAATATCCATTCTTCAGCCGCTGAGACCATTGCCCTCCGAGTATCAGACTACAAACTCATCAAAGACTGGACCGTCGCCAAACACAACGAGTGTCACGCCCGGGATCTCGCCTATCTCACAGAGACCATATTCGAACTCAATAACCTCCCAGCAGAATCTCAGAGAAATGTCTTGGTGGTCACGCACCACGCACCCTGTGTAAAAGGGTCTTCGAGACCAGAACATGCGAATGCACCCTACAAGACGGCGTTTTCGACGGATGTTATACAGGCGAGGGAGTTTATGCGTGGAGTGCAGGTTTGGATGTTTGGTCATACGCATTATACGACTGAGTTTAAGAAGGGTGGTGTGAAAGTAGTTGCGAATCAGAGGGGGTACGTTTTGGGCTATAAGGGGCCAACACTGGAGAATACAAAGGGTTTTGACGACGAGAGAGTTGTAGAGTTGTGAGCTGGGATAGATTGGTTTCTTGCACTTAGATGGTATTGGGGATCTGCTCTCGAAGAGCTTGGAGTTGGCATACTGAGTTAGTTCATTCCTTGATGTATTATCACCCCGTTTGTATGTATGCAATCTATGCAATCAACGCCGACTATATACCCTGAGCATTTGTCGTCAGAATAACATGATATATGGTCCATCTCAAGTTACGGGGTGGGAATGTTGTTTAGTAACTGGTAACTCCCATATGGATGAAAAGAGGCTCGCGCAGGATCCGGTATAGCTGATATACAGAGGCTTAAGAGCTGTTCTTCTGTTGTGTCTAGGCACATACTTGAGCAGTATAGGTCTCTCAAATGCTTGGGGAATGGGCTGAATCAAAGCAAAGCCCCAGATCGTGCCAGGCGTGGTATTTAAGCATGATTAGTTAGCTTATATGACCCTTGTTCTTCTTCTATCTTCAGCTTTTTATCAATTACGTGTTGGCTGTATGTTTCATACCCCTGTTGTTGGCTATAGATCCACGCAATTATGACTGTGCCTTGGGCTATGCTCGAATACAAGGATGATGAAAGCACGAGAATGTCAATTTATACGAACCTGCAGTTTACCAGCTGGTGCTATATATCAGCTTTACCCTCACTGTTTGATCTGTTTTGCACATCGTCGTCTCATCTTCACGATTTCCACGATTACAAGGTTCTATGAGGATTATACTAGGTAGCTCTTCATCCATATATACCCACGATGTCAGCCAGAATTCCTAATCTCTACTACAGCCATTTTCTCAGCACCAAACTAAGCGACAGATCGTTATCCCTCTTGGCGACAGTTGTGCTAGACTTCCATCAGTCAAGCAGCTCAACTTACGGGCCGTTAACAACGAAACTAGGCGCTTTGAGCTGAGACAACGGGAACCGGTCCAAAGGCTTGTTATACAATACTTTTTCAATCACCGGCTTTACAAAGTTTGTCTAGGCAACCTTAAACATAGCTATATCGATCGTTCAAATGGGCATCATGTTGATCGAGCCCCGCCGGGCTAAAACAGACGATGACCCAGCTTGGCTCGCGAGTGATGCACTTTTTTATTTCCTTGTGATCGGTTTGCCTCTCATGGCTATATTTTTCTGCTGGGTCGGCGGCTTGGCTATTTATAGACGCAGAAAGAGAATTAAAAAAGCAAAGCGCGCTGCTAAGGCGATGGAAGTAAGACTCGCGAGCACGGCTGGGGATACGCAAAGTCTTGGGGGAGGGACTCTCTGCAACTAATTGCTCTTCTTCTGGTCGATAGTTGCTTCTTGATAGAGGTGAAATGGGGTTTAAGATGTTCAGATGCGGGAAGGGCTTGAACTCTGTGATTAATGAATGTACAAGGCGTGTAAGTGATATCTTTGAGGGGGTTTTGACAGCTCCCTCTTTCTGGATGGAAGGACAGGAGCTTTGGTGCCCAGTAAAAATACAAACGATTTTATGAAGTCTTCTAATAATACATTAATCATTTTTAATATCAATTCCGAAAACGTTGGCTCTGAGCCTGTCGTCGATGATGTCTATGAGTTGTAGCCTGAGGCAACCACTGCCCCAGATTGACATTCTTGCGCTAAACCATTCAAAAAATTGGTGACCGTCGACTTCGAGATCGCCAGCATCAATTCCAAACTCACGGCCACGGCGCCCTCTCCACGACGATGCCTCCTCGAATTTCACCCTTCAGCACGCCGCTGTGCTGCAGGACGACTGCCAATGCTCCTGTGTCGTCGCTGACCGCCTACCTCTCCGGCCTCTCTCTCCAGACCCGAAATGCGTCTATCCTCAGCAGCCTCGCCAACAACCCCGGCGCCGTTCACCAGAAGAAGCGAGTTGGTCGTGGTCCCTCTTCCGGACACGGAAAGACATCTGGTCGTGGTCACAAGGGTCAGAAGCAGCATGGAAAGGTCAAGCCGTGGTTCCAGGGTGGTCAGACACCCTTGATCGTCAAGCATGGTCGAAAGGGTTTCAGCAACTTGTGAGGCGCCTACGAATATCCCGACAAGATTTTGAAGAGTCTGGAATCGTAAGAGTTCAATTGACTAACGAATTTGTAGCCGAGCTCCTCAGATGTCGGAAGTCAACCTCGATCAGATCCAGGTTTGGATCGACCAAGGACGAATCGACCCCACCAAGCAGATTACGCCAAAGGAATTGATCGAGTGTGGCATTGTTGGAACTGTCAAGGATGGCGTCAAGGTCCTCTCCCGAGGTGCGGATATGCTTAAGCAGCCCATCGATGTAATGGTCTCCCGTGTTTCTGCTGGAGCTATTGCTGCTATTGAAGGTGCTGGAGGCAAGGTCGTTACCCGATACTACACCAAGCTGGCCATAAAACGACTCCTACGAGGCCAGTCCGTCAACACAGATAAGCCTCTCCCTCAAGGGTTGGAGCATGTCGATACTGTGCTGGCCGCAGCCCGCGATGCACCCTTCCGGTACCGATTACCCGACCCTACCAGCCGTGAGGACATTGAGTACTATCGTGATCCCGCACACCGAGGATACTTGAGCCACCAGCTTGCGCCAGGAGAGTCGCCCAGTTTGTACTTCAGAGTGCCTGGTGTGCACAAGATCAAGAGCGAGATTAAGAAGGAGAAGGCAGCCACTGAGGAGACTCTGTTCTAAGGATTGGGAAGGGCTTATGAAGAATTGTATTATAATGACCGAGTATAGACACTTGGATGTGATAACAAGCTATGTACAAACAATTGAACTCACGAACTTGTTCCTGTTAACGTCTGGTAATCAGCCACAGTTTTGACAGCCCAGGCTGTGGCGTCTCCAGGAACATCCATTTTATTTAACCGTTGCATGGATGCGTCGAGGGGTACGTACCCATGACGCTCCACAACAGCTCCGTCCGGTTTAAGTTGATGTCGCAGACCCAGGTCTTCTCCACTTGGAATGACTTCACCAACCTCCCAGTTGCCTCTCAATTCGCGTGTATTTCGTCGCTAGAGCTTCTGTATTACTTATTGGCTTCGCTTCAACTCCTGTAGCTGCAGCTTTGTTCCATCGCAGGCTTGGTATCGCGCACCCAACTCGATTGCGCTGTATATCGTCCTCTCCGCGGTTTCGATTACGAATCGCTATCTTGACGATCGATCTACGCTCTCCACGAGTAATCGCGACTCGGTTGATCGACGTCGACGAGATTGATACGCGCCGCAAGATTACCTTACATTCACTCCTCGCCTCACCTCAAAGTCATAATGTCACTTTTTGGTTCATCGCCGACGGAGGACAGCCCGGTTCTGGGCTCGTCTACTAGTCCAGCTCGTCGCGGCGGTGCTGGACTCTTCGACGATGACTCTGGTTCTGGAACTCCAAAGCCATCCAACAGTCTGTTCGCTGACGATAACGACTCCCATGATTCGCCTTGGGACATGCCCACGCCGCGCAAGCAGCAGAGCAGAGCCGATCTTATCCGCAACCTTCTCCCCGGTAGCGACGTGCCCGATGCCTATATCGAGACCTTCGATACAGTGGTGCGCGAAGATGGCAGCGGAGGTCAGGTCACTTCTGGTGGTGTCGCAAAGCTCTTCGCTACTGCCAGACTTGGTGCTGATGCCCAAGCTCGCATTATGTCCTTGGTAGCTCCCGGAGGCGGGGATGTCCTGCTAGGTCGAAACGAGTTCAATGTGCTGCTGGCTCTGGTAGGCCTCGCTCAAGAAGGCGAAGTCATAAGCCTGGATGGTGTTGATGAGCGCCGAAAACGTAAGTAAACATATCTCTTTGATTCACATTCCGCATGATTATTTTTGCCTCGTGTCAATCGCTTGCTTGCCAAGACTTACAAGCTGCCCTATCAACTGGTCAATGCAATGCCATGGATGTCATATCAGTGCTGGCATATGCCCCCCGGCGCTTGGTGGGGACACTACTCGGGCCCAGCTAATAACTCATTTCCATCACAGGCCTTCCGCAACCCAAGCTCGCGGGTCTTACTGCAGAGCCCGTCCTACCTCCAGTCGCTGAACTTTCCGCGAAGCCGCCTCAGACACCTCCAAAAGATATTCCTCCTCAACAACAGCAAACTCCTCCCGCGCAACAACAGCCTAAGCAATTTCGACCAGCCATGGATGACCCAGAGGATGATCCATGGGGGAGTCCCGATATGCACAAAACCCATGATCATGGTCCCTCTAAGTCCAACGGCGCCCAGCGAAACAGCACAAATGGCCATGCCGGCTTTGGCCAAACACCACCGACAACAGTAATCGACGCTCCTCCTCTGCCTAATATTGCATCCCCTCCGGTCACTACGTCTCCAAACAGTCGGCGACAGCATAGCAGCAACTCGGTGACAACGCCTGGTGGATGGGGATACTTTGATGGAAACAACCCTGTTGTAGGCTTTGGGGATTCTCCCTCTGGGCCTGTCCAGAATCCTTTTGGTGGAGCTCCCGATCTGACACCAACTGCACAACCTCCAGCTCTTCAGCACCACACGAGCAGTGGTAGAGTCAGCCGCGGCGCCGAGGAGAATGTCGTTGTTGTGCTGATGCCGGAAAAGGAAGGTGTTTTCATGTTCCAGCACCATAATTATGAAATCTCGAGCATAAGGCGCGGTAGCAAGGTTATTCGCAGATACAGCGACTTCGTCTGGCTATTGGATTGCCTACACAAGAGATATCCATTCCGTATTCTGCCGCTACTTCCACCTAAGCGTGTAGGTGTAAATGGCAGCCATCTGTCCAACGATGGGGCCTTCATCGAGAAACGAAGGAGGGGCCTGTCACGGTTCTTGAATGCCCTTATCAGGCACCCGATTCTGAGCCAGGAACAGCTGGTCGTCATGTTCTTGACCGTTCCTACAGTAAGTCAATTCTGCCACCAAGTGTAAATCAACTGCTGAAGCTAATATCAGCATCAGGAACTATCTGTGTGGCGCAAGCAAGCTACCATTTCTGTTCTGGATGAGTTTACTGATAGAGCACTACCACCTGGTTTGGAGGACTCTTTGCCCGCTGAGCTCGAGGATCTCTTCAACCGAACACGTAATGGCGTCAAACGATCTGCTGAACTTTACATTAACGTATGCAACATCATGGATCGCCTCGTCAAGCGGACCGAGGGCGTGGCTGCTGATCATGCTCGCATTGCTCTTTCTTTGGCCTCTCTGACAGAAACATCGGAGGATACTTACGCAACTGACACCAACGAGGTTCCTCTTCTTAACGATGGGCTTGTTGCCATGAGCAAACACCTCAGAACTTGCCAGGCTTTGATGGAGGATGAGAGCCGTGGATGGGACGAGGGAGTTCTCGAGGACCTCAAGCGCCAACGAGATGCTCTTGTCAGTGTGCGTGAGATGTTTGAGCGAAGAGAGCGTTTGGATAAAGATAATATCCCTTATCTGGAGCGAAGGATTCAGACAAATGAGAACAAGCTTGCCAGCTTGAGATCCAAGCCAGAAGGCGTGGTCAAGGCTGGTGAGATTGACCGGATAGCGGAAAACATTATCAAGGTAAGTCTATCACTGACGTAGTTGAAGAGGAAGCACTAATAAAGAACCAGGACAAGGAGTCTATTGTCCAGCAACACAATCGCTCCATCTTCGTCAAGGAGTGTATCCGCGACGAACTCATCACCTTCCAGTCAACTCAGTACCAGGTCAGCCGATGGAACCAAGACTGGGCCGGCGAGCGAGTCAAGTACGCCGAGATGCTCGCAGACAACTGGCGACGATTGCTAGATGAGCTTGAGGGCATGCCCCTGGGTGACTAGAGCCCGCCAGAGAGTCATCAAGGGTCATTTGCTACAGCGCACGACGAGCCTTTCGAGGAAAACGCCGAGATTATATGGGGGGATGTTGAGTGGTGATTGGATATAACAACAGAGAGGAGAGGAGAGAAGCGGTAGTGTGTTTTCAAAGTATATTTATGCGTGCAAGATGTATTTGTGTATTAAGACAAGAGCAAGATGAAGGTGAATATGCATGGGTTGAAAGAGGAGCGTTAGTGGGAGGGAGACAGAGAAGCGTGTGGATGTGCTCGATACCCTTCATTCATTTTAGTTTCCGATCCTCGTTCATAATAGAAACCAAACCTGCCACGTTTATACAAGTCGCTGCTCTTGCTGATGTGGTCGTGTTAGTTCTTGATCAGTATTATGCGAGATCACAGTACTATGTTTCAATATAACGTGAATATTCCCATTTTTATTTTTTGCTCTCCATGTCAGTCTTGGATATCTACCACTGATCTGTCACGGCACCGTGAGAAGCATCTCCGACCAACTTGGCATACTTGGCCAGCACACCCCTCTTGACTCTAGGCTCGGGTGCCTTCCACTCACTCCTTCGCTTGTCCATCTCCTCATCGGTGATATCGACATCGATGCGGTTTCTAACTGCATCGATGGTAATAACATCTCCATCCTTGACCAGAGCGATAGGGCCTCCAACCATAGCTTCAGGCACGACGTGTCCGACGATGAAGCCGTGAGAGGCACCGCTGTATCGACCGTCTGTGACGAGGGCAAGATTCGAGAGACCGGCACCCATGATGGCTGCAGAGGCCTTCAGTTGTTCGGGCATACCGGGACCACCCTTGGGACCTTCATATCGAACAATCACGACCAAGTTACCGTCAGACTGCTTGATCTCACCCTTGTTCAGAGCAGCGTTGAGCATCTTCTCAGTGTCGTATACACGAGCCTTGCCAGTGAAAGACAGACCCTCCTTTCCAGTAATCTTGGCAACAGCACCGCCGGGTGCAAAGTTTCCTCGTAGAATGCGGATGTGGCCTGAGTCCTTGATAGGGTTGTCGAGAGAGCGGATGATATCCTGGCCAGGGTCCAGGCTGGGCCAGTCTTGCACATTCTCGGCAAGAGTCTTGCCGGTGACGGTCATGATGCTGCCGTCGAGAAGACCACGGGCGATGAGCATCTTGATAACGGAGGGTGTTCCGCCAACGTTGTACAGATCTTCCATGTAGTACTTTCCACTGGGGGCCAGATCAGCGAGGAAAGGTGTTCTATCACTGGCGCGTTGGACATCGTCGATGGTCAGGGGTACACCAGCTGTGTTGGCCATGGCGAGGAAGTGAAGAACACCGTTTGTGGAACCACCCAGAATCATAGTCAGAACAAGAGCGTTCTCGAAGGAAGCTCGGGTCATGATATCGCGAGGGCGGAGATCCTTCTCCATAGTAGTGCGGATAACCTGAGCAGCGCGCTCACATTCACGACGCTTCTCAGGAGACTCGGCAGGGTATGATGAGGAGCCAGGTAGTGAAAGACCCATAGCCTCAATGGCAGTAGCCATAGTGTTAGCCGTGTACATGCCACCACAGGCTCCAGCACCGGGACAAGCATGCTTCTCGATATCATCCATGACATCAGAGCTCTCGCGGCCAGCCTCACCAGGATTTGTCTTTGCGTGGAGTCGGCCATAGGTGAAAGCGCCAGAAGCTTCGTAGCATGTGCTGATGTTGATGGGCTTCTCGAGGAGCTTGGAGTGACCCTTGCGGATGGTACCGCCGTAGATCATGATAAAGGGGCGGTTGTGACGAGCGGCGGCCATTACAGTGCCGGGCATGTTCTTGTCACAGCCAGGAATAGAGATGTTGGCGTCATGGTGCTGGGCGCAAGTTACAGACTCAATGGAATCAGCGATGATTTCTCGGGTTTGAAGAGAGAAGCGCATGCCTGAGAAGTGTGAGTTATTTGTGAGTTTTGTGAATTCTGTGACTGGGTTTCACTGACCTTCGCCTCCCATGGTGATGGCGTCAGAGACACCAACGGTGTTGAACTGCCATCCGATCATACCCTCCTTCTCAATAGAGTTCTTGACGATTTGGCCAAGATCGAGGACTGCAACTTTGTAAGTATAGATTTTCCAGCGTGAGGTTATGTCACTTACGATGAGTACTACAAATCATTAGTATTCACTCTAGAGATAGGTTTTCCGTTCAGAACTCACTTGCAAGGGTTTCCTTGCCACCACACGGTAGCAACACCGATTTGAGGGGCATTCTTCATCTTGTCCTTGTCGGTGACGCCCGCTCCGTAGAGCATAGCCTGGTAAAGTCAGTGAGTTGTTGCGTTGTGGCAGAGGGAGGGGGGAGGCATACCTGAGCTCCGGGATAGTCATGCTCGCGGGTGATCTTTGTTGACCAACGGTTTAGAGCACCACCAGGAGGAAGACAAGGAAAGGGGATGTAGTCGGGATCTTGTTTAGGGTCGTGCTGGACTTGGTCCGCCATGATGATGAGTTGTGAGAGCTGATCTCAGTCTGTAGTCTGTTTGCTTGTTGGGGGAGTTCAGCGGTTTTCAGCGATTCAAAGGCTGAGAAACACGAGAGTTAAGTCGAGGTGAAAGAAGATATCTCCTGAGACTTGAGATTAGTTTCAAGGTAAAGGATAAATAGCGATGTCGGAGAGAAAAGGAGGAAGAAGAAAGGATGAGCTGGTTGGTTTATGTTACAGTGAAGAGGGAGGATGCCAAGGCGTAACCCCACGGGCAGTGACTGGTAATGACAGGCAGTGGCAGACCTTATATAAAGGAATTGAATCCGGACAACAAGGTCTTTAGTGAGCGAGGGTGACAGAGAACCGAAGACGAAGAGAAATTGACCAAGGACAAGCGTCGGATTAGACAAGAATTGTGGTGCGAGTTGCAATGCGTCTGCCGAAGAGCGGAGTAGTTTCGTTTTAGTGACTTTTTTCTCGATGTAAGCGGAATGTCCTGTACCTAGCCTGTAGCTTCGTAGCCCTGTGACTTGAGGTAGTGTAGTGTGCGGAGTAGAGTAGTGTAGAGTAGTGAGTGGGTGGCGTTGGCTCTTTTGTTGATCAGTTGGAGGTTTATGATGATACAAGTCACGAAGAGAGAGAGAGAGAGAGAGAGAAGAGATATGAAGATGATACGGGAGAAAGGAAGTGAGTGATGGTGATAACGGTTGCTGCAATTGTGACATTTTGTACTCCCCAAGCTAATGTAGGTAGCTTCTTGCTCACTGACAACTCACGATACCTAGATAAGAGCTCGTCTGCCTCGTGTTGAAAGAGGCTATTCTCACTCCCAAAATCTTGGCTTGCCTCACTTATCCTTCCTTTGCCGGACCGAACAGCTCGGCATTCGCTCCGGATCTCGAATCAAGGAGTTTCCCCTTGCCCTTCTCTTGATTCTTCTTTTCTTTTAACCCCTCTTGAACTGGTATGATCATGACATATCCACTTCCCGCCTGCTAAAGAGGCCAGCAACCCCGCACATTAGTTAGCTAGAGCTTTGTCAAATACCAACCGTCGGTTTAGCAATTACGGATCCCTCGAGCTTTAATAGGTCCGAGCTAGTCATTGCCAATCAAGCAGAGAGAAAACAAGACCTGTCTGTCTCTGTCTGTGAGTGCAAGAGAGAATAAATACGTGAAATACCCGAGGTCATCTCCACTCACTCACTCACTCACAAGGTAATAAACATGCTCCCCTCACGATGCCTTCAAAGCGTGGGGTTCGATATAATTGACCCCCAAAACAAAGACATGACAGCGGCTAAATGGGAAAAACACCCTGCCCTAAGAATATCTACCTACTACCTATAGGCCACCAACCTTACAGTTACATTCAGCCGGGACTCCGCAGTCCCATTCGCTATGGATCCCTTGCCATGATCCCCAATATGCCCCTCTCCGCGTGACATCCACTATTTCTTCATCCACCGGGGCCGAACCGCGGATCGGATACGGGGGAGAAACACCCACGTCTCGGCTGACACTCACCCGAACGGTGCTAACCACCGAGGCTTCGTGATGTTTCGACGTATCAGATATATCATGTTGTAGTCCAAAATAGACATGATCTCCATTCGTCGGTTGTTTAACTACAAACAAAACACACGTCTCTACGTCTCCTTTCATGCTGTCCCTCAGCTGCTCAGCTACTACAAGACAACACAGTGTACGTACTCCCCAATATCATGCAAGTCATATTGGTCTATGCGTCTTGATACACGGCCGTCGTCATTGTGAAACAGAGACTCGGAAAACGCATTGAAACGCTGCACAGCCAAGACACATGCACCCACCCAACTCACTCACTATACCACTCACTATACCACAGCACAAGCATCACTCAGCAGTACCATGACAATTCGGGCTTTTGCTGCGAAATGATCTTCATGACACCTTGTACAGACGCTCTTCGGACGTATCACCGTCTCGAGCAACCTCAAACATATCCCATCCCCATATCCTCCACTAACACACGCTGATCTAGTTTCACCTCAATTACGCAAGCAACTTTTCAACGCTGCCATATCACAGTCCACATGAAACAATAAACAGTTCAAGGTGAAGAAGATTATCAATTGATGCCTGCCAGCTTTTACCACCGACAGGGTGTATCTAATATTATCCTCCTCCCCATAAACCCCATCCGCTCAGTAGTAGTAGCCCGGGGCCGAGCGCCTTGAGCTTTGGCTCTTTTCTTTCATCACCGTAATTTCATCAGTCCTGAATACGAAACAACAAGAGGACTGTACAATGTAAGGAAATCTGCCCAAATGGCAAGCCAAATAAAACGGGTGAGAAAAAAAAATTCGGAAATTGAGACCAAATAAAAAAATCCATGACTCTGTCCACTACCCCGGGACAGGTCTTTACACCAAGCATAGGACGGAAAAGGTGTATAGTAGTGTCTTCCTCCATCTCCGACAAGTGCTCTTCATGTCGTGTAGCAAATGCCGTGCGTCTACCTCCTTTTTTCCACCTCAAGGATCCAGTACTGAACTGGATCCCAACCACTAGACAATACTTTGTTCGTAAGATAAGAACGGTATAGGCGCACAGTGAAAAGAATGAAAGTGATATACTTCGTGAAAACGAGTGCGGGCGCAAGTAAAATGCCCAAGTGTGTGGCAGATATGCCGTGTCGTGTGCGTGCCTCTGGTGGTAGAGAGAGCAACAATGCCATGATTGAAACGAAATGCGAAAAGCAAGAGGCGCATCATACAATGAGGCGAGACCAAGCTGCAGTCTCACCTTATCCTCATTCCAAATTACCTCGCCTCTGGACGGGATGAGGATCAAAACAGGGTGACGTGACCCGAGGAGTCCATGTTCAGTGAGCGGTTTGCATCATACCAAATCGCTCCTCTTCCAGCCGTCTCACAATATCCCGATCGCGAGCGGTTCGTGGGTCGGCATCGATTCCCAGGATCGAAGAGATCCGTGTCTTGTCCTGTCCCTTGTTGTAGGACTGGCTCTGTGCATCCTTCTCGGCCTGGCCTGGGCTTGAGATGGGAGTGATTGGTGTCAGAGAAGAAGGGCTGCAGCAGGTGCCAGTCTTCCAGGCCTGCTCGAGAACAGTGGGAGACACTGAGGGGCCATACTCGTTGGCGATGGTTGTCCAGAAAGACGCACGATGGGTTGAGTAGATGGAATGAAGCCGTGAAAGATCGACATGCGAGGCGTTGTGTGCAGGAGGTGAAGATGCGGGCCCAGGAGCAGGCATAACTGAGCAGTCAAGACGCAGGGGAGGTGTTGTTCGTTGAAGCGAAGCTGCGCGATGGTGGAAAGCAGCATGAGGCATCTGAACAGGGGCGTCCATAGTCGTCGTATATGACTGGTTGGTGACAGGAGGTGGGAGAGACATGCGAGATGGTTTTGGGAGAATGGACGGTAGGCGAGTGACATCGCTAGGTCCAACGATGCTGGGGAGTTGGATGTGGCTGGCAGTGTTGACGTTGCAGGGAGGGGGGCTATAACTTCGTACACTTCCGCCAGGAGAAACTGAGCGAGAGACAGTCTCTCGTGCAGGGCTGGGGACGTTCACGTGGTGAGCCTGGGAGATGTCGTTGGAGGCACCCGATGAAACTGAGGCAGCACGCTTGTTGCGTCGGTTGCTGCCATGAGAGAGTTGATGGTAGTGGAGGCGGCAGGCCAACTCTGTCTTCTTGAGGTGGGCTGCAATGTACTTATATGGCATCTTCTGGAGGCGAGTTTGGATGAGATATGACTCCTAAATTTGGTGTTAGTGATATAGTCCGGCACAGCTAAGCAACATCGACTCACCTCCTCATCGCTCCAAGCACGTCCACCGCCAGTCGACGAAGCCTTACGGCTCTTTGAAATTCCGTAGTCGTGGCGGTCCATGGAATCCCTTGATGGGATATAAGGCACAGGGGCCTGAGCCATCTGGTGTTGAGGCATGCCTGAGCTCATTGGTCGGCTGTTCATTGTGCTGCCTTGAAATCCGCAATGGGGTATCGTAAAGTAAAGGTCAGGTTTCTGAAAAGAATCGTCGTTTTTCGAAGAGTCGAAAGTCGTCGTATAAGCTGGTCTTGAAGAAGAAACCAGGCCAAGTGTGTGATCGAAGCGAGCGATATCGTTCGAATGCCGGATGTGCTGTTTAAGCCAGCGAGAATATTTAAACTCGAAAATACAGACACCGGAAAGGAAAGTCCTCAAAAGTTGAAACTGTTTCAGATAGAAGGAAACAGAATTGTTATAAAAAAAAAAGGCGTTGAATGAAAAACCAATATTGGTTTTGTTGTACAGAAGGTAATGGGTTGTTGTTGTTGTTCAAAGGAGTGTCAGCAGCCAAACCAGTTGGTCCAAGTTGGTACTGTCAATGAGTGTGTTGGAGCTAGCTGCGTAGAAGAAGTGAAGCAGAGCCGAAGAAGTGAATACAATTACAAGACGCAGCAGCGTTTCTTGCTTGCAAAGTAGAAGAAAAAGAAAAGAAAAGATGTGAGGTTGAGGATGACAATCCAAAGTGAGGAAGGGAAAGAGGAGGAGGAGAAGTAGAAGTAGTTTATTAGAAGGGGAGGGGCAAGTGGTGTAGTAATAACAACCTACCTACTAAGGTATGGACGGCAAAGATTCAGAAACAGGCACAATAGACAGTTTACAGCGGCATGCATGCAGTAACAGGCTCACTAGAGTAAGGTACAGTACGTACGGGGCAGATTGCAACGGCCACGACGGTGGTGATGGTTCGGGCCATGCATTGCATGGATCAGGGCATAACAAGGGTTTGCTCGCCTGTTGCTGCTGCTGCTGCTGCTGCTGCCAGGGCCCCTGTTACATCTAACAGGAACAGTCTAACAGCGTTAACGAACGGGGGGTGGGAGTCGTTCCAGGCCTAGACGACAGGACAGGGCATGGGGGTAAATTCAGGGCTTGCAGGGCATGGCAGGGCATGTGGCTTGGCTGGAGTTGGGATGCTGCAACATGAACAAAACCAAAACATACATCCATCGCAGACGGAACAAGTCGTGGATGGTGATTCATCTTACAGTTCCTGTCTGGGACTCAAAACAAATACTGCTACAACCAGATCTGAGGCTCTTAACGGAGACAAACTAGACGACGCTATACTATTTTAGCCTGACCATAGACTGCGCGCGAGACGAGACTAACACAAGACAAAACCTGCAGTAATAATGAGACACCCAATTTCTGGGGTTTTTGGGTTACTTTGTTTCTCCAACTAACCCCCAATAGAAAAAACCTCAGACGAAAAAAAAAAAAAAGAGCTTGTGAAGCAATAGCAACGATCGTAATATTACAGAAACGCCACCGATGACAATGGCTTGATACAAGTCTGCAGTAGTCAAGCCTCAATCGCGGTGAATGTGAGATCTAGTCTAAACGGCTCGACAGAATAGGAATATGGAGCGAACACCACCGTCCGTCCGCCACTATCATGAATCAATCAATGGAATGGAACCAAGACCAAATGACATGGTCCATCCCAAGCGAGCCTCAAAACGATCACTTACATGCTGCAACTGCAACTGCAACTGCACAACACCACACAATACAACAGAACAGTCGTTGTCAGTGACGGATACAAGATCCGCCGCCTTGTCAAATCAACTCACCCTTGCCTGGTAAAACGGTCACCACCGCACGTAGCGTCTCCCACTGTTGAAGAAGTGATCCAAACATCCATTTACCACCCCCGGTTCAGTACTCGTACAACGGATATTGGCAGGGCCTGTGCGAGTTTTAAACATATTCTTCGCCATCCTTGGCATCCGATCTCTACAGCACAGCACAGCACAGCAGCACAGTACCTAGTTATGAGAAACTGTCTCCCCGTCAGACAAGACACGCATATACTGTGTACTGCCCCTATGTAGGTAGGTTTACGTATGGCCTCTTTGCGCTGTGTCCTCGTGTTCATTCCTTGATAATCAATCAGTCAGTGACTTTTCTTATTCCTGAATTCAGTCAGTCAGTCAGTCAGTCAGTCAGTCTCTCTTCGGCGGGGTCGTGTTGCGTTACATCGACCTCAGCTTCAGGTGCGCGATGCGCGTAATAATTCAAGGTGCCCTTCCATTAGTTGATAGCCTTGTCTGACTCTCCAGCGCAGCACACAAACTGCTTCTTGGCAGCCAACCCTGGCGAGCAGCAGGGGTTCATATATTGCTTCGTAATTGGACGGTCCCTGATTTTGATTTGCACCTCTAGTTCCTTCAACCTCGTGGTTTGGCTGTGGCTGTAATAATCCCACCCAATGTCCACACTTGTAGCCAGCCTCGAGGCTAACATCCATCGCGCGCCGCTGCGCTGTGATCCGTGATCTTCTGGAGGACCGTGATTAGGTCCCAAGCTGTTGGCTGCAGCTAACAGACTACTACGTACTACTACTGGCCCGGGCGTAGCAAGTAAACACGATCGGGGAGTTGGTGTTGTGACTATTGTTGCTGATGCATAATTCTTGGTGTTTCTGTATAAGACAGCTGAAGTAAAGCCGCTACAAGGAGACGCTCCCCCAAAAGCTTATCAAACCCCGAATGTTTAGTTAAACAAGATCCGGTTTCGTTTCTCTCGCCTTTTGTTGGCTCCAGGTATCAAAACTCGAGACGAGTCCAGTCCAGATACGTATGTACATTCATCCATCTTCTCCTTCTCGGCCGGCTTGCACGGTGTTTGGTGGAGGGCATGTCATTGCAACCCTGTCGGCTATCGTTTCGTGATAGGTGGGTGCAAGATATGCCGTCCGTTTAGACGATGCGCACATGCCATCGCCGCCTCGATTCACAAATTTGCGGGACGACAAGCGCCTGTCTAATTTCAACTTGCAGTGACTTGTTTGCACCTTTATTAATTAATTAGACTTTAGGAAGTTTTATCTTCATCTGTTGTTGTTTGGTAGGATCAGGGCAAAACAACTTCATCTCTGATATCATACATATCACATCTTCAGTAGCAGCGTGCCATCTCCTCAGCAACTCTCCGGTCATGATGTTTCCTGTCTCAGAGTCACTATACACTACGACTCAAACCCATATAACTTTCCTTACCGTCGGTTTCGGTTTCTACCTTAACAAAGCCTACTAATCTCGCCGCTTCGTTAGCTGCCGCCGCGCCCCAGGCCCAAGGTTCAGGGATCCCCCCTTGAAACCCGCTAACGCACTGGCGTAATTTCACCTCGGTATCAGGGATTAGTCCAAAAGAGATGGACATTTGCGAACTCTGTTGACCGTCCTCTGCTGATTGGGCGGCTTATTAACCTCAGAATACTGGTTCAGTGCTTTCGACACTTTGTTTTTACCTTGTCCGTCGAAAGACTCTGTCCTTATTCCTGTTGTGGTCTTTTGTATCGTGTCCTGTCCTGGCAATGTGCCGTGCAGGGGAAACGAGCTGAGTTTGCGGCACAAACGGAAACATTCGTTCCCCAGTTACAGAAAACAAGAATGAGAAACACGGCCAAGCGAGACACAGGATGTACGGATGCTTCGATCCCGCTGTCTTACGCCTCTCTGATCGTCGTCCTTCCTTGCAACTCTGAGTGATTTGAATACGACAGAATCTATTCGTCTACATACCTATTCTTAGAGCCCTGGCCGACTAACACCGTGCCATAGCAAGATGATCACCAGGTGGTGTCGGGCGGTGAACCGGCCCTTGGTAGCGGAATGCTGCTGTAGAGTGACTCTGTGCGTGTTGTAGGCAGTCGATCTCACTCCCCTGGTCCGAGATCTTTACGCGGCTTACCCCCCATGCATATCGTATTGCAGAGCATCCTTATGAAAATATGCACTAGTACTCCGTACCTGCAGCAAGGCTCTGCTCTGTGGCGCTAAACAAAACTGCGAATGCCTTCAAGCTTCCGATATCTGATGCACACTTCTAACATGACAGCGTCAAGAGAAACACATTCTCCAGCTCGGATCGAAACATTGCCGGAAACCGGGTGCTACTCTACCGAGTTGGCAGGAGGTCCCATGACGCCGGATAGCTGTCGTTCCTGTGTGAGCTCGAGTCTGAAGCAGCGATCAAACACGTCCAGATCCCGAAACTCCAAGATCTGAGATTCCCAGATAAGTTTTAGATAACCTCCGTTTTGAGTTTCTTCTGCAACCTCGCATACGAAATCCTGATACATAATTCCTCGACTATTATTTACTTAATCCTCCTCTCTTAAGCGCTAAACATTATACAGCTGTCAAATGTTTGCCAAGTCGCAACACTTCCCTTCGCAGACTTACCTCGGCAGTGTTTCAGGAGTCTGTGCGGTTGAGATGGTCATAGCTGTTTGGGTCCCGGACTGGGGGTCTTCAGGCTGTCCTGAGAACAATGTTCTGGAACTTTGCTCTGCACGGTGACAGAGATGCAGCTATCGTGAGTTGTTAGTCAAGCGGCAAAGGGCCCTCAAGATTTTTTCATGGTGGGATATGCTTGCGAGAGAGCACTACGTGTAAGTCCACAAAACACATGCAGGGTTCCGTGTTGATGATAATTTCGTTCGGGTTTTGTCTTTATTGATTGTGCTACTAAAGTAAACTCTCCATAATATAAAAAGACTTTTTTTAAAGTTGTTTACGTGTTTTGTGAGATTACTCATGACACCGGCAGATTCATCTCGTGTTTGTTGAAGGTTTCTACTCCATGGCTAAGCAATGCCTTGTGTTCGTGACGCCACATGTCTATCTTGCAGGGCTGGCGTTTCAATATTCACCGTTATATAAGCTTGTAGCTTGAAACGCGACCAGAATGTTTGAGATTCCCATCATCCAGTCCTACTATACCCAGAAGTTCCCCTACCCATTGGAAGCCTAAGGTAGAGGCAAGGGTCCTAATCGCTTGGCCCTACGGACGGCTCAAGAGGTGTCCGAATATTTCGACCAGCTCTTGCAACCGGGGTGGTTTCATCCGCGGGCCTAACCCTCGAGGAACAAAGGTTTCGAAACTTGATAGTCCAATGTAACTCGAAAGAAGGCTAGAGCACCGATGCACTCGAGCTCTGTTGTTGTTATCAGGATCTTTGCTCACCGCAAACTCGTATTGCGGGCGACAATTTTTGCCTCGGAATGTATTTCCCCGATATCCATATTGAGGCGTGTCTGTTTGGTTCGCATGGGGAGAGTGCCCCGTGCTCCTCTTTTGTGCTTATTTTATTGTTGACGTGGGACATCAGGCCATCCTAGATTACAAGCGTGTTTCGAAGCGGGCGGGGATCGGCAATGCAGCTGGAGATGGTGGAGGAAGATGAACTCGATGGAGTTTGATGCCGGTGCCGGATCGTCGTGTGAATGTCAATATTTGGTTATCTCGCCGTTGTCTTGATCTGGTAGTTCTGATGCATTCATCTTTATCAAAGCTTAATCACAACGTTCGCCACCGTTAGGGCTCGAAGGATTTTCATCCTGTTTGTGCCGGGTAATCTATAAGAAGTCAGATCATAGGAGGAAGAAAAGTCGGAGATTATAAAAACATAGTCACCCTTAGCATCATTTTAGTTGGGTTTTTTACCATGGGTATACGAATCCAATCAAACTATAAGAAGCTTAGTTTCCTTATAGCTGATTTCATTGCAGTGTTTATGGCGATTTAATATTGTACCTATTAAAGAACTAGTGGGAATTTCTCTCATATGCTATGCTGTCTGGAAGGACATGTTGTGGTAGACCTACCCTGGACAACGAAGATGAGTTTGGCCTTCTCTTGACGTCCACTAAATGTGTAATAGTCTCATACAGTTGCCATTCAAGATATCAGCAGGCATTATGAATTCCCATAGCATAATCGTTATAGATAATGTCAGTATCTTTGCCTGTGTGAATACAGCTTGAGTTCGAAGTGTGCCTATGACCGTGAAAGGCGGCATTATAAGTGAGGTTGAGGAGAAAAGAAAAAAAGGGGGGGTTCGACAGCCTCGACGGATAAACAAGCAGAATTACTCAAACTGCATTTCTACAGCATCGCAAACATTACATTAGACCATATCCATCCATATTAATTGCCACCCGTACGATAGAACAAAAACTCCGAGTCCCGGATCCGACGAGGGAGGGACTTGAGAGGTACACAGATTCAATGTCACGATCTTAGCTCGAGACGCGACCAGATTGCCGGGTATACCCCATTGTGTACAGTACTTGTAGGGTGGAGAATCGGGGCAGATCCATCATTTCGAGAGATGCGGCTCTTGAGGCCAGCCATCCTCAAATGGCATGTACCGCAAGACAAGGTACGTAGGTTCAAGAAACGGTGTCAAGACTACATCTAGTACAGATCTGTCATCCAAAGTGGGCTTTCTTTCAACAACATCTCGTGGTTGTTGGAGATAAAGTATGAATTGATCGCGTGGAGTGGGGATGACACCTTGCCATCCATCAACAGAACGAAACATGTTGAAACTAATAAACATAGGAACGTGATAAGATGACAGATGAATGAATAGTAGCAATATCCAAAAGAACAGCAGAGGACACGTGAAAGGACAGCCTTATCCTACCAAGGTTATCGCTGTATCACGCAATGTAGAATGACAGCACGTCACAGAGATAGTAGTGTCAGTGGCTGCTGGAACTGAACACGAAAGCCTCATCAAACAGATTTGATTTGTTACGACAAACGAAATAGATATTGCAAGACACCGACAGCCGTATAATTAATCGCCAACAGGGATTCATTGTTTGATGGGATGATATCGTGAGATTAGACCAGTCGGTGAATTATTAGACAAGGATGGCCATTGACAAGGGACAAACAGATCATGTCAGATCAAAAAGGCGACGCACGCGATGAGACTGCCTAGACTCGTTGGACTGGGATTGACAATTACTGATACCAAGGAGAAATCTCTGCCACTCATCACTTCAACTGATTGAATGCCTGATTCTATGATGAACTTGTACGACGATAACTGAGGCTTGACCAAACGTGGCTTGGCAATTACCGGATCAACCAAAGAAACAAGAGATTTTCATTAGCGGGCGGGGAACGAGAGCACGTACCTCCCAGTACTTGTTTTCGAGATGTTTCCTGCTGGAAGAGATAACATGCTCGTCATCAGCGCACTGTACATAGCAATATAGTTTATGTGGATCAAGACAGTGTGATTACGGAGCCAGATTAGGGGCTCTTCGCGCCTCGGAAGCGTCGGTGACCCACCTTTAGCGCAAGCGTCGTAGCTTTCTGTCACGCCTGCCCACCTCTTTTCGCCCATTCCATTCTCCCCTTTCCACCAAAAAAAAAGGGTAACAGGGTAACCCACGACTACCTTCCCCTCCCCCAGGTCCCAGCGACTTCCAAGGTTCTGCCCGAGTTACTTTGCCTCTAGGTACCATCCATCGTTCCTCCCTCCCCAGACAGACCTGTCTACCTACGTCTCTTTAACCTGCCGCATTCAATCCACCTCAAACTCGACCTGACGGAAACAGAGTTGAATTGAGGTGAGGTATCTATTGTACATCATCCTACAACCCATAACCTCCACGCCCAAATCATCCTCAATCAACCTAGCTGTGGATCCACTCACAGCACCTGCTAAGGCTGAGTGAGGTATCTATCTCTCTATCATTCCGCGATTGCGACCTGCGACAGGCAAGCAAAACGACTTGACTTGTGACTCGACATTCACATTGTGTCGTCACCGTCGCAGACAAACAAGACGCGCATTTGTTTGCTCGTTGCCCCTGGGCCTTTAACAGAAGTCAAGTAAGCATTCTATTCTATATCGTGTCCCATCATTCAATGCCATCTCCCGGGTTTCATCATCACTCATTATTGCGTCTTTACCTACTCATTGAAATGAAAATCTGCACATGTTTTTGAGCGCGCGTCCTGTATCTTCCGCCATTGCCGAGTTGAGATGCGGCAACTGAGCATAAACTCACTCACTCACTCTATTCCCTCATGACTCAATACTTCACCCATCACCATCAATATCACCTGTCGCATCGCATCGCATCGCATCTACCTGCCCACTGTCTTGTCACGGCTACAGTCCTACGTTTCTGTTCACTACGTACCTCACATCACTCGCGTCTTATCGCAGACACGTTACGCGTGTGTCCGCCTGTCCTTTCTTTGTCTGGCTTGCTTGCATTTTCCTGCCTCGTTATAGCCCCAGCCCCAATCAATCTCTTTTCGCTCACAAGCGTCTGCCTCGTCTCCAACCACCCCCCAAAAACAACGGGGCAATGCCAATGTATTCAACATGGCTTCGCCGAGGCGCACGCGAAAAGCAACACAGCATCTGACCGCGCACACGGTTTAGACACGTAGAGCATCGGGCACATGCGATTCCGTTGAACTCGAACAATTTTCTTTATTTCCACTCTCACCACTTACACGCTGATACTGACCCAACCTTAACCAGCGCACAAACGTTGATTACAAGACAAAAAACCCTGATCATCACGACCAGTTGGTACTTACGTGGAGAAATCAAACCGGCATCCCACCATATCACGTTTCAGTTTTTTACCAACCAGATCCCACGGTTGTGTTTCCTGACGCCCTAAAATTCCCTCCCTGCACAGATCTTGTTGAGTACTTCGCAGATACTCGAGATACTCGTCTGTACCTCTCTTGTATCGACGTGGTCGCCCTCACGAGACTGTGACTGGTCACTGTCTAACTCTCTTGCCTTTTAACTCAACTATATTCACGAATCAGTAGTCAGACTTTCGCCCGTGAGTACAAATACTTTCTCTATTGTCAACACCCGTACTCTTGGTCACCAAAACCAAAAAAAAAAGTTCCGCGTTTTTGCGCCATCGCGCTTCTGGTGTTAATACAGAGAGAAGCACTATGAATCGCAACACAATGCAGGCCAATAAGGTGGACCCAAGGCTGTGGTTACAGGTATGCTGCAAATGTTATGATGCGACTATCGTCCTGTTCCTGTCGAAATTCGATATCGACAATAGTTGCGCAGCTCAATTCAGCTCAGACCCTGGTCGCGTCACCCCCAGTTTGCGCGTGCCTCAGACCCACGTTGGTTGATACACCAGTCAGAGTCATGATATGTCTTGTTGTATCGCAGACGCTAGCGTCAGCGTCTCACGACTTTGAACATGATGTTTCCTTGCTTATTGCCGACGTTTCTCTGAATTTGATGGCTAACTGGTACCTTTTAGAACATGCAGCAGTGGCAAGTCGGGCCTGTCCCGGAGTATGTCTACACCAACTCTCATCAGCCAACCGAGATGCAGTAAGTAATACGTCCTTTGATGAACCCTTCTTTCTTGGACCAGGTACCACACCCTCTGTCGATTACAAGTGTAATACGACTCTTTTCCTGTTTCGTCACGGTTTCCCTGGCTTTATAAGGTCCTCAATCGGTGCCTTCGAATTGTGTCTCACGACCCATTTCACCACTGGTAGACCTGACGCCTACCAATGCTACACAAGTAACTTTCTCACATGAAAGTACCTCCAATGCCTGTAGCTTGTGGTTGTGTCGATTACCGAGCCCATTCATATCGATAATGAAGCCCTACGATCGAGAGCCACCCTGCTGACTTGCGCCTCTCAATAGCAACCCTCACCAGTACCAGAACGACATGACTCGTCGTCCTGAGAACATGGAATTCCGCTACGGCGCCCCTCAACCTAATATGGCACCGCAGCAACAACAGCAACCCCAACAGCAGCAGCAGCAGCAACATCACCCGGCGCCTGTTCAACCTCCTCCCATGAACGTTCCTCAGCAGCCTCCAAACGGTGCTGCACCTCAGCAAGTACCTACTCCCTCTCCAGCGCCAGCTGGTCGGTCACGAAAGAGGCCGGCACCTGGTGCCGCTGGACCCCCGGCCACAGCTGCTCCTCCTGCCCCTGTCACCCCATCTCAAGTTCAACCTCCTGTCGCAGCTCCTCCCCCACCCCAGGCGGTTCCTCAACAACCACAACAAGTCCAGACAGATGATGCGAACGCAGCACCAGTTGCGCCTCCACCGGCCAAGAAAAGCCGGACCAACACCCCTTGGACACCACAAGAAGAGTTGCGACTGAAGCAAATGCGGGATGCCGGCAACAGCTGGGCAGAGATTGCCAAGGTAAGACCTACGGTGTAACCTGGGTATGATTCATGTGCTAAAGATGACGTGCAGACTTTCCCTACCAGGACAGAAGGATCTGTCAAGAAGCATTGGTACAAGGTATGCTCGACTAGGAAACCAACTGGAGGATTGATGAAGCTAACTAGGTCTAGGACATGCATTATGCTGAGTTTGCTGAGGACGAGGTAGCCACCATTAGCCCTTTTAATCGAACAACAAAGCTGACCTCCCCTTTATCAGAGCCAAGCGTTATTGAACGCCATCAAGGAGTACGAGAACAACAAGTGGAAGTCAATTGGGCAGAAGGTCAACAAACCTGCCAAGGTACGAACCCTACCCCTCGAAACTTGATATGTAAGGTGTTGACATATGACGTAGGCTTGCGAACAGTACGCCAAAGAACACTTTCCAGGTACGTTTCGACTGCTCCGGTTCGATGACGGAGAGTGAAGAAGCGTTCATTGAAACTGACGTACATAGATTTGTTCCCTAATTCCAAGAGATAGGGCTTTCGCAAGGTGGCTTTGGGCGCTCGAAAGTTTCGCACTCCCGTGAGAACTTGAGAGCCAAGACAATTAAACCAAAATTCCCTACTGTAAAGGGAAAAGACACAAAACACCAAAAACAAAGGGAAAATTAGCAGTGGCGTTCTGCACCATTTCTATGCGGGAAACTGTTTAATGTTTGTTAATTGTGGACTTGCCTCGACTGTTTTAAGAGGCATGGCGGACAATGCCTCACCGGCTTTGTTACCACTCTTTCGGATCGGATACGGAAAGGATTGGAACAGGGAACTGGCGCGTAAAGGTGGAAAAATTGAAGACGAGGAGCTGCGTATGCACCTGTCGAACTGGCCTATAGGAAGAAGAGTGTTACAAAGGAAAGGGACTTGTGATATGGACTCGTCTGTTGGTGTAATGAGGAGAGATGAAGGAGGATATGGATGTCTGAGGGTTGAGGTTGAGGTTGAGGCCGAGGTCGAGGAAGACGAAGCCGTTTCAAGACGGACCGAGTCGAAGGGAAGGAAGGATGACGGCAGTGTGTGTTGATTTTTACCCATGTCTTTTTCCTTTTCGATTCTGGTTGTGAAAGGATGGGACTGTTTCGATTTTAGGTTCGGTTACTTATACCCCAATGCCTGGAGTTGATTCCTTGCACACAAACATCATGGCCCCCTGAGTGACGCTTCGTGAACTGAACCAATTGAAAACATGATGTATTTGGGTGTATCCTGTGTATTGGGCGCGATTTGATTTAATTTGTGAAGAAACAGAGCATTTGCTATTAATCTGCACCAATTAGTTTGCTGTGAGATAGCAACACGTTCTTGGTTGTTTACTGTCAGTAAGTTGGTGTTTGACAGGCCTGTAAGATTGGCCAGTGACAGCGGCATGTCCCCTGTGGTGGGCGCTGGGCTGTCAGCCTGGGCTAAGCAAGTACCTGCCCGAGCTACTTATCGGGTACAGTGGGATTGTGGCGGCGGGAGGGGAAGCGTTCCAGATGTAAATGTGACAACGGCGATGCATGATGGCGTCGAAGGGGTTTGGAAGGTTCTCGAGTGTCAATTCATCAAGACTTCCATCCATTACTAATGTGGTTGTTGCATTGAGCTCTGGCGAGAAAGGTAAAATGGACCGGAATGAAGGGGGCGGTACGTCTTATGATGGGCAGGGATGAGTCTATGACCTGAAATCTGGGGTGATATGGATGTTGGTTCGCGGACTGCAAGGGCTTTGGACTCACGGCTTGCGGTGTTGTTGAAGTAATTAGAGATACATTGAGGTTGTAAATGGAGTCGAAGCTGAAAAGTTTAATATATATAGTAGGTAACATTTCGGGTCTGAAGATCAAGTCAAACTCAATCGATTTGGTTGAACTTTGTTGGCGAGCGAGGTTATTTGCGACCGCAGGGATACAACTGATAACAAAGTGATTGCTTTGGTGTAAGCATTCAGAGATTGAGCACTGATGTATTGAAGACATGTTTAATGGACAGGATATCAGAGGATTCCATGGCAGCAATTGGTCTTATTACAGCTGATATCTATACGATGATGCTCCTGATGGATCACCAAGACAGTCACATCGCCTCTGTTTAGGTGTACGGAGTTCAGGGGTCAAGCCAGGATCAGGCGTGTGATCTTAGACGAACCGATCACCAAGTTTGAATAAACTCGAGCTGTCATTGGTCCATTCTCAAGCTTGGACACTGTTATCTCCAGAGTGGTCTAGTGCGTTAGTGCGTCTAAACGAAAAAGGGCATGTCTCGTGTCTCTCGGCACGAGAGGTCCGCTCTGCCAGTGCGCGAGCGAGTGAGTGAGTGAGTCTGTGTGTGTGTGATGAGTGTGAGTGCTGAGGGGGAACGGACAGTTACGGACGGGGGCCTTCTTCTTTGGGAGATTCGCTTCTCTTCTTTAATCCCTCTTCCCTTTGGTTCTATCCTTTCCCCCAGATTTCGCAGTCAGTCTGTCTGTGGTGTTGATAATCCTCTTTTTTCTTTTTCACTGTTTTGCTCATCGTTTGCCTTCTTCTTAATCCAAGGGAGGACATCGGTGACACTTATCAATCGTTTTTTATCTTTCTCGTCGTCGCTACTTATCTCTCGCTCAAGTCACACAATCCAGTCCCGATCGATCGAAAAAGGCACACGCAGAATCTACGCGATAATTTCCAAATCAGACACTCGCTTCCTGTGGAGTTGTCCAACATCCTTCTGCTCTCGTTAAGAAGGACAATCCTGCGTATTCAGGGGATATTTCTAGAAAAGGGACAATCTTTTCGGATCGAGGACGCGCAAACTGTTTTGCGGCCCGCATTCCATCGCCCTTTTTGCACCCGATTCAACTGTCAATCAGCAGCCTGATAAAACGGTCGCTATCTACATCACGCAAATACACCTTTATTAATCACCGACAACAGCCCAAGTCGCTCGCTTGCTGGGTTGTTTCGACTGTCGCTTTTTGTGTCTACTCGGTTCAACAGCAGTCGCTCCCTGTTTTCGACACTTGAACGCCTTATCTACTCTTAATATCCCTCCCGATCACGGATCAGATCATACCATAATACCGAACCCCTAATTCGAGGGCGCTCTCGCATCAAAGCATCAGTTAAATCTGTTCTTGCTCGACTATTTTATATTCATAATGTTGCAATCTCTTGTTGTTGCTGCCCTTTTGGGCGCTAGCTCTGTTGCTGCCGTCCAGTGCACGCGCAGCAGCCACTGTCCCGAGGACTCGCCATGCTGCTCCAGTAAGTTGCCTGCACGAAGTTGATGATATCTGACATCTGACATGTATCAGCCTATGGTGAATGTGGTGTTGGTGCGTACTGTCTGGGTGGTTGCGATCCAACAATGTCCTTCTCACTCGACTCTTGTGTTCCCGCTCCCGTCTGCGAGGATCGCAAGATGAAGATGAACTCCCTCGATTCAATTGTCGATATCGGCAAGTATCTCGGTGACTCTTCAAAGGCCGACTGGGTTGCACAGGGTGAGCCTGTTGTTTTCCAGAACAACGTTCTTCTTACCATGCCCAAGGACAGTGTCGGCACTCTGCTGTCTTCTACTGTCTACATGTGGTATGGAAACGTCAAGGCTCGCTTCAAGACCAGCCGTGGCGCTGGTGTCATTACTGCTTTCATTCTCTTCTCTGACGTCAAGGATGAGATCGATTATGAGTTTGTTGGTACAGAGCTCGGCGATGCTCAGACCAATTATTACTTCCAGGGCATCACCAACTGTAAGTCGTCCCAGTGTCGTGTCACACAACAAGGTAGCCCCTTGTTCGTGGCACAGCCATGCATCCTCACGTGATTGTGTGTTGTACTTGACACGGCTGACACTTTGATAGACGAGAATTCCGAAAACATTACGCTGTCTGATACCTTTGCCAACTTTCACGACTACGAAATCCGATGGACCCCCGACAAGATTGAGTGGTGGGTTGATGGCAAGCTCGGCCGAACTCTGCAGAAGAGTGACACCTGGAATGCCACCTCTAAGAACTTTGACTTCCCTCAGACACCCTCTCGTGTGCAGCTTTCTCTGTGGCCTGGCGGTAAGGAGGGTAACGCCGAAGGTACTGTAGCATGGGCCGGAGGTCCTATCGACTGGGATTCTCCCGATATCCAGAAGAGTGGTTACTACTTTGCTACCTTTTCCGATGTTGAGATCGAATGTTACAACGCCAAGTCTGGTCCTGGCACCAACTCAGGTACTAGTTACTGGTACAAGGATGCCGCCGGCACTAACGACACCATTGTCGACGGTGATAAGAGACACACCATTGCTTCTCTGATGGCCACAGGTGAGGACATGGACAAGGGAAAGAAGACGGACACGAAGAAGGATAGCAGTGACGATAGCAAGGACGATAAGGACAGCAAAGATAGCAAGGACAAGGATAAGGACGACAGCGACGATGATGAGCCTGCCACTATTCCTGGCGGCAGCAGTGGCGCGCCATCCAACGACCACGGAGACGATAGCAGCTCTGACAGCAGCTCTGGTTCCGGTTCTAGCAACACCCCCTCGGGCAACCCTGACGGCGACTCAACTGGTACTGAGCCCGCTGACACCACCAACTGCAAGACCAACAGCTTCAACCAAGACTGCGCTAGCTCGAGCTCCAGCTCGAGCAGCAGCAGCGCAGATAGTGGAAATGGTTCCAACGCTGGCACACGGAACGGCGCAAGTGCTCTGGCCATTATCATCGCCGGCGGTGCTCTGTTCTGGCTGTAGTCAACGATGATGGCGTTTTGATGTCGGTCCTGCGACTCCTCCCATTAACCTCTCTCTTTTTCCTTACCACTCTTATATAGCATCTCACTGCACGTTTTCTGTTTAGCATTTCATGACGGTCGGCATTGAGATTTTTGTATGTAATTTCTTCTCTTTCATGTGTCCATATTCTGTTAGTAGAGGGACAATAATGGTAAATGGTTTTGCATGGGCTTCTCTAAATGAGGTATTTTCCTTGCTTGCTTGCTGTGCATGTGATGGCATGTGAAGAATACAGGGCGGCTTGAGTTATTTAGATATGTAATCATCTGGTCTATGCGCCTTGTTATGGAGAAGATGCGTGTTTGGGATTGAGTAGAGAGGATGGGTTAGATAGACTCCTTCGGCTTTGATGACATGATAAGGGCATCCGTGTTAAGATGACAGGTACTAAAATCTCACGTGCAAGCGAAGGATTAGTGAGTGAAAGTAAAGACAATTCGAATTGACCTGTTAGTAAAAGCAAAGGAGAATAAGCATAACCATTAGTCAAAGCGTTGGAGATGGAGACCAACCATGGCCTCGAAGAATGGCCAACCAATTCAGCCCTACTCCGAACATGGCATCATTTGGCCGGAGAAAAAAAAAGGTCTCGAGACTCAAGGGCTGAGCGTTTGCTCTTTTACCGCTGATCCAATCCCTTCTCATCTTGGCGGTCTCCTATAGACGCGAAACCCCCTGCATCTCAGCTCTAAGCGCTGGAGTCGCTATGCTCTGAACCAATTGTTATGGGGGGAGGATCAGTGGTGAAACTCGACAGGTGTGTTTGCTGACTGTGGTATCCGTTTCGTTTCATGTTGCCGTCGACATTTACTGGCTAACAGCCCTACAGCCACTGTAGCACAGCCCCTAGTGTAGGTACCCTTTTCGCTCATTACCCCTGATCGGCGGTTGGTTGATTGCTGTTGTTCTTCCAATCACTGACGCTGCGCCTCCACTGAATGGAATGGGATGTTCGTCTTTTCGCCAGTGAACAAGGCTTGACAAGGTTGGTCCTAGAGGGAATGCTCATGTTCCAGTGACTGTGCATCTGCATGGATCACAGTCCTTTGTGAGAATGGTTCACTACCTGGTCTAGGTCTCTGAGGCTGAGGCTTACATCTGTAGCTATATATGCTCGCTCAACCCCAGCCATTGATCCTTGGTCACTCTATTTCTCACAGCCGCAATCCTTTTTTGCTAACATCAGCCTCCCTTTATTAAAACTACCTGCACTTGAAAAGATTGGACTGGTTCCTGTCTCTTTTATAGACTTTTCTGGCCTTTTTGCTACTTTTGATACCCCATTCGATATTGATTGTCGATCGCTACTACAGTATACTACAGTGCTATACTACCTTGCTGTATCAGACTCTACTACTACGACGTTGAAACGAAACAACACAACACAACACAGCACAAAACAAGACAAGACAAGACACGCTTCACACACCAAAATGAAGTACACTATCGCTGGCCTCTTGGCCACTCTCGCTACATCTGCCTCTGCGCTTCCTAACATGGCACGCAGCTCATACCCAACCGCCTCAGCATCTTCATCCGCTGCTGCGCGTATCCTCCTCGGAAACTCTGGCCATATCTACGTCGCCGACTTCAGCCCCAAGACGGGCAAGTTCGAGCTCACTCTAAACCAGGAGATCGAGGGCGGCAACTCATGGATGGCCTACTATGACCCCAACTTGCTCTACGCCGTTGACGAGAACTCTGATGAGCTGAGACTCTTCAACCTGGATCTCGAGGCTAATAAGCTTACCCTCAAGACCAAGAAGGCCGGAAGTGTCGGCGTTGTTCATCTTGAATTCAACTCGGACAAGACACGTCTTGTTGGCGCTGCTTATGGAAACGGCACCATTGATGTTTGGAACACTGAGAAGGGCGGCCTGGAGTTCGTCAAGACTCTCAAGTCTCCTGGAAAGCTTGGCCCTGACAAGGAACGCCAGGCTGCTTCTCATCCTCATCAGGCCAACCTTGATCCTTCTGGTCGCTACTTTGCTGTCAACGATCTTGGTACCGACTCTGTTGTCATCATCGACTCCAAGGATGACGCTTACAAGATCGCAAAGAACATCCCTGTCGAGGCTGGCTGCGGTCCTCGACACGGTGTCTTCTACCCTCGTGGTGGAAAGAAGGCTACCCACTACATCGTTGCTTGTGAGCTGAGCAACCAGGCCCTCGTCTACTCTGTCTCCTACGAGCAGAACACCCTTGCGTTCAAGCACCACCAGTCTATCTCTACCTACGGCATGGACGCTCCTGCTAAGGATCCCAAGACTGCTGCTGTGGGTGAGATCCTTCTCGCTCCTAACAACAAGGACGTTTATATCTCCAACCGTCTGTCCGGAAACGAGACCGACTCTATCGCTCGCTTCACCATCGCCGAGTGCGGAACTCTCACTTATGCCGATACCGTCTCGTCTGGTGGCCTTCTTCCCCGTATGATGAGCTTCAGCCGAACTGCTAAGCATGTCTTTGTTGGTAACCAGAACGGTACCAGCGGTCTCGTTGCTCTTCAGCGAGGTGCTGACGGTAAGCTTGCTGAGAAGCCTGTCGCTACTCTTCCTGGCTCTGCGTTTGGCGAGCCTTTGTTTGGACCTCAGTATGTGCAGCAGATCCTCCTGAACTAAGCTCGGAGATGTTCACTGTACTATTTCTTCTTCTTCTTCTTCTTCTTCATGGCGCTTTGGGTGTTTCTCGGGCTTGATAGACCCTTGGAAATCGGGCACATTGTTTCTTAAAAAAAGATTCTTGTTTATTAGTCAATCAGATAAATTGACATTTGTTCTATACCCTGGTACCAGAAAAAAGATAACGCCTGTTATTCGTGATGAAAGCTCTGTTGCACATGTGATCCTATACTGTACTGTAATCCGTATACTCATATCCCACTTAATCTGAGCTAGAATCGCTCGCCATGCCTGCTCCTCCACGCCCTGATGTATCTTCCAGGCTCTCTTTGACATGCCGATACTCTTCATCTAGTATATCTGGATCTGTGGACTTGTAAGCTGTCTCAAAGTCGATGAGAACAGCATCACCATCTTGTCTGATGAGGAAGTTGTGCTTGTTGATATCGCCGTGTACGATGCCTAGATCATGCAGCTTTTGCAGACTTCGCTGGCATGTGGCGAGATCTTCAGGTTCTGCAGTCCGAGCATTGTGAATCTCTTCGAGGAGGAAACCAATGACTCGCCCGTTCTCGTGGATATGACCAAGAAACTCAGGACCGATGCCTTGACCGTGGATCCATTCGTACGAAGTTGTCTCAGCAGCGAAGTAAGGGATCTCCCACGGAAACTGGGCAAACTTTGCGAGTACCGGTGTCTTGAAAGCAGGGTGCGATACACGATAGAGCGTTTGGCGCACACGCTCGATCTGGCGGAGCTCGAGATGATCTATCATGACATCGTGCCAGACATTTCCAATGCCAGGCAAACTGCTTCTTCTCGTCTCGCAGAAGAAAGGCTTCCCGGTATGCCCGTCCTTTCCGACACGGCCCTCGTTCCAGTCTCCGGGGGGGAATACAGGGAGTTGAGGGAGGAGTTTTGGCTCGTAAGTGCGATGTTCAGGGTCTATGAGACCCCCGTCTAGTGTGACGTATCTTACGTGAGCGCCGTCGACGAGGAAGCGATACTCGCTCTTCTCGTCAGATTCAGGGTCTGCGAGGACGGCGAGAAGTCTGACGTTGTTGTTATGTTTCATGATAGCGTGATCGATGAGTGGCCATAAAGGTCAATGCCCTTATGGTTATGGTTATACCGGGTATATATGTATATCGTAGTGATCAACACGCGATACAAGAGGTTGATGATAACACGTGGGGGTTACCTTAGTTATAGCAAGCCACAGAACCACGTGTGGAGCTGATATGTAGAAGATTGATGATTTATAGAGAGAGTGAGCTGAGCTGAGCTGAGCTGAGAGGAAGAACGAGTCTTTTTATGACTGAATAGTCTACCTAGTCTATGGAGGAGGGGCTTGGATAGTCTTTACAGGTCAGGTAATGCAAAGCGTGCGTGCGTTGCGTGCTGCTTCTCGGCAATCTGGACCTGGACTGAAAGTGAGGAGAGCAGAGGTGGGAATTGCGCTTTGACTCGTATATAATGCCCCAATACTACCTGTACGGTCGACAATTAAGCGGGGGGTTCAGTTTAAACGAGTCTTATGATTCCAGAGCTGGTCGTGTTGACTGATCAGCATTGGTTGGGTATGTACTGTAGAGCATCGTAAATGCATGTATCTATCCGCTGCATCATGTTTGCCAACGAACAGGTGGTCAATACATCCATCCTCAGCCCTCTAACTAGGACTCTCAGCCGGGTCATTTCCCCTCTGTTGATCAACTGCTGAATAGAGCGGAGACTATGCCCGGAATACACGGATTAGTGCCGATAGGAACGTGTCTACTGCTGTAGCTAAGAATAAGCGATCTGATGGTATGGTAAACTCTTTGTCAAGTGCTTATGATGATCCGCTCAGCCGAGTCATGGCCCTGTCTGCCGTGTAAGTGAGGCGGTTTCCATCCCCTGAATATTGTCATGG